>NC_088871.1:46497171-46689671 GCF_032884065.1 Artemia franciscana | reverse complement strand
TAAATAACCTGACCGGATACGCTTTCTTTGGTGGAGTGGGGGGGGGGTAATTCGGCAAAATTAGAAAAAATGAGGTATTTGTAACTTACGAACGGGTGATCAGATCTTAATGAAACTTGATCTTTAGAATGACCTTGTGCCTTAGAACTGTCATCTTAAATCCCGACCAGATCCGTTGACATTGGGGAGAGCTGGAGAGGAAAACCGGAAATCTTGGAAAACGCTTAGAGTGGAGAGATCAGGATGAAGCTTGATGGGAAAAATAAGCACAAGTTATAGATACGTGATTGACGTAATTGGAACGGTTCCGTTCTCTTTAGGGGAGCTGGGGGTTGTTAATTTGGAAAAATTAGAAAAATTGAGGTATTTTAACTTAAGAACGGGTGACAGGATATTAATGAAATTCGATATTTAGAAGGAACTCATGTCTCAGAGCTCTTATTTCAAATCCCGACCAGATCTTTTGACATTGGGGGGAGTTGGAGAGGGAAGCCAGAAATCTTGGAAAACGCTTATAAATGTCTTAGATATGTGATTGACGTAACCGGACTGGATCCACTCTCTTTGGGGGAGTTAGGGGGTGGGGTTCAGTGCCTGGTGAGTTTGGTGCTTCTGGACGTGCTAGGACGATGAAAATTCGTAGGCGTGTCAGGGAGCTGCACAGATTGACTTGATAAAGTCGTTTTCCCCGATTCGACCATCTGGAGGGTGAGCGAGGAAAGGGAGGGGAGAGGGGAAAAGGATGGGAGAGGAAAAATTAGGAAAATTGAGGTATTTTTAACTTACGAGTGGGCGATCGGACCTTAATGAATTTTGATATTTAGAAGTACCTCGTGACTCAGAGCTCTTATTTTAAATCCTGAAGCCTATGATTTTCCTTTTAAAAGCAATCTTTTGAATCTTAGAATTTTGGCAGAGCTCATACCATATGAGCTTTTGGCTCTTGGCTCTTCTGACCTCGTCACATGTGCTATATGAGCTTTTAGCTCTTGTTTTTGATTGTTAATGATTTTATCAATTGTAATGTGCGTGATACAATTTCTTGCTCTTTTTTGTGCAAAGATGGTTCTTCCACATTTAGCTCGTCAATTTCAGTGCAATTTCTGATTTGTTTTTTTCATGATTAATAATATTTTTACTACTAGGCCTTATTAAAGCAAAAAGTAATTAAACTTTTATTGAACAAAGCTACCTAAAACTTTTTTCTTCGGCAAAACTGTTGTTTTTCCATATTCGACTTTTTAATTATTATTCGTTTCGTATTTTATTCATTGCAAAATGCTCACGAAAGGACACAGACCTTAGTAAACATGCATGCGATCTGAAACATAGCTTCGTGATTTCTAACAATGATACTTTTACTATTTTTGGTTACCATGAAACTTGTTGTTAATATTAATTACAAATCAGTTATATTTGTTAAATGTTATTACTTTTCTTGGAGAATGCAGTTTTCATAATTAAAACATAGTTAAAAACATAAAAAAGCAGTGTCCTGTAGTTGCGCTTTCAACTTCAAACTGGCAACTTGGAAGGTATGGTAACAGCCCCGAAGCATTGAATACTAGAGTTAGAAAAAGGTACTAGTACAAGAGTTTTCACCAACTGATTTCGGAAGATTCTGACTTCAGGCGCTTCATCTCTAATCACCTTAATCCTTTTAACAATCAACTGGGATGGATTGTGACTCTATGGCTCCGGTACCCTGGTGCGAAGTTGTCTTGTTATAAGGAATAGGGTGGTTGAGTTTTGATTCCAGTCATTCCGAAAAGGAGACGTCTAGGGATCTTTTATGTTTACCATTCCTAGCAATAGGTATAAAAAGGTCCTCCGCTGCCATTGCTGGTGCATAAGAGGTCAAATTGACGTTTCGGTTGCTGGGTCTTTTTTTAGGGATAAACAGCAACCTTGGCACAGCGGAGACCGATCACTGGCCCCGTATTTGCCAAGCAAAGCATCAATCCAAATTGTCACAGTGGGGTAGCCTATTTGAGGGAATAGGGCTGATTGAAGCTTATATTCCGATTGAAGGTCATTTATAAATATTGTGTATGTCATGTGGCCATCCAAGCCAAACATTATCTACAACAAACAAGTTCTGAGCAATTTGAGTCTGAAGTTCCTTGATTACATGGAAAAAGGCCAGATACTTACAGGAAAAGGCCAGAGAAGCAAGACATTATCTGCAACAAACAAGTTCTGAGCAATTTGAGTCTGAAGTTTCTCGATTACATGGAAAAGGCCAGATATTTACAGGAAATGGAAAGACAAGCCAGACATTATCTGCAACAAACAAGTTTGGAGTCTGAAGCTTCTCGACTACGTGGGAAAGGATGGTAAACTTCTGATGTCGGTCAGAGCGAATGGAGAATTCTGGGGATTTCTCAGCCTTATTGCACTAAAGCCGATTGAAACGTATTTAGATTTCGGCCAATGTGGATTTCGCCTATGTATAATAAATACTGAATATATCCGTTTGACCATCCAAAACTAAAGACATTGCCCAGTGTTGCCAACATTTCGGAAAAAAGCACCGCAAAACGCCCTAAAATTGTACCACTGATCAAAAAATTGTGCCATGTCTATTTTTTGCGTGTTGTGTTACTGTCAAGATGATTTTTTTTTTTTTTTTTTTTTTTTTGCGCTACGCACAACACGTGGGTGATTGGAAAATTATATTACAAAAAAGAGAAGAAAGTATCAGACATATTCTTTCAAAGATATTTGGGAGACCTCCTTTGCCCTGCAGAGACCATTTTGGTTTCACTCATCCAAATAGCTGCTCACCTATTTTGTACTTACCGTACAGATGACTGTGTTGCTTCACGCTGTGTTATGTCCGCAAGAGGCCAACAACAGGCACTTAAATAAACGTGTAAAGGAAAACTTAAAATTCTAAAAGAGAAAACAAATAAAAACTACAATTTTCTCCGCTCGCTGCGTCTTGACGCCCAGTCAAGTCTTATTGTACCACATTTTGTAAAATGTACCAGGAAATTTGTGATTGTACCAGAATGTACCTTTAGAGGTGAAGTGTACCAAAATGGTATAATTGTACGCTGTGCAATAAATTTATCGTTGATTTTGAATTTCTAATTTCCAATTTGTATTAGTTGTAAGTAATATTCAGGTAATAGTCTGTTTTTTAAATTACCGTTCCTTTCGTTCTTGTTTTAATAGCATGAAATGTTTTGGAAGTTTGTGAAAACAAAAGGTAGATTGTATATGTTCGTGATGCATAGTGTCACGCAGACTCGTTTAGTAATCGAAATGGCATTAAATAATGAAACCTGTGTTTGAATTTTCAAAGAAGAAAGTAGCTTTTGTGAACTTTTCTCCGCTTTCTTTTTGAAAATCAGGAAATTAAAGTAGTGGTAACTTGGGAATATAGGATTTCTGATTATATCTTTTTGTTTTCTTTTGGATAATGTCAAATAGTTTCGTTTCAAAGATCGGGATAATTACCTTATACAAAAGTCAATGTTTCGATTTTTATATAGCGTTTATGCTAATATTACTCTTGTTTAATTTTCCTGCTTTTTAGTTTTGAATTTCATTGGAATTTACTATACCATATAATATTTAGAAACTTAAAAAATCGAGTATCAGTGTGATAATTCATTAGGTAGCTAGAGAAATGGCGTCCGAACTGTGATCAAGTCATAATGCAATTTTATTGAGAACAATTTTCTTTGAATTCCGTTTATCAGTATTTTTTTTTCTGTGCCTACTATGGACACTTCGCCTGCCATCAAGCATGTTTGATGGTCGAACGGGCTCTGAAGTCTGAAACTTTAACGTAGGATCCCAGACTGAAGTGAAAATGAAGTTTAAAAAAGTGTTAATAAAATTTAGCATTCTAGAAAATAAGAAAGTTTGGTTTTTTTCCTTCTGTAGTTAGAAAAAAATTGAATTTGATCGTTATTTTGTAACTTCACTACGCGGCTTTTCTAGTTAATTTTTAATTTACTGGATTTTTTCTATGCACTATCTGTGTGTCACCAAACGGGTTGAAACACTGATGCCAGTAAGTATATTTGGAATTCCAACGGGCTATGAAATTTCAATGGGGGATCCCCCGCTGATTTGAGAAAGAAATTGGCCTGTCAAAGAATAAACTGTTAATTGAAAGGAACAAGAAGGTTTTTTTGTCAGTTTTCGTCAATTCTCTTCACGTTTATTTTCCTTTCATAATAACCGTAAAAGGCAAATGTTATATGTAGTCGTATAAATACAACTAAGTCGTAAAAACAACAAAACGATACGATACGGTAAAATAAGCGCAATTCGATGTGTCAAATAATCTATTTCTGTGTCTTCCGGTTGGGGCCGATGAAAGAGTGGCTTAGGCCGAAATTGTGGTCAGCAATTATCGTTTTGCGGTACAGAGACATTTTTTTTTCTTTTTTTTTTAGTTTAGTTTAGTTAATCAAAATTTTTCCATACACTGTGTATCTTTTGCTAAACGAGTTGAAATAGTTATAGACATAAGTATATATGGACTTCCACTGGGCTTTGATGCATTAATCTTCAATACAGGACCCCCCGCTGAACCCCCCCCCCCCGCTAAATGAAGTTGTCGTATTAAGGAATAAGTTATTAATTGAATTGGAAAAAATGTATACTATCAGCATTAACAAATTCATTAAACTCTTATTTTCCTTTCATAATAACCATAGGGATGAAACGTATGTATCAATAAAGAAATTGCGGAACGGTTTCATTACTGCAAAACTCGAACTGACCTGACTCGAGACACCCGATGACCTTTATGATATTGACAGTAAAACTAATAAGTTATAGACCAAAAATCACTCTAAATATCCGGTTTCCCGCGTTAGATACTTATTCACTCGTACTTGTGGCGGGAATCAGGCGTTTCCACTTTACTCGGTATCAAGGATCTTCAAGACCTGTTTGAACCACGTAGTGTGATTTACTGCCAGCTGCTTCGCAAATGGGAGCCATTGAGTTGTCCATCTGTGACCAAACTTTCTGAACCCCCCAATAGGTTTAAGGTCTAATTTAACCTTCTGAACCGCCCCCCCCCAATAGTTCCAAGGTTTAATTTAAACAAATTCCACCAGCTTTTCCGCTGCCCTCCTACGTGTGTCTTCCATGAGCTAAGTGGCTCAGCTAGAAGAATTCGGCGAAGTAATTACTCTGTTGGCCTCCGTAAGATATGGCCCAATCATTTTAGTCGACGCTCTTTGATCGTGATGACAACGCATCTCTTCTCTCCATAGACTCGTCGTGTGTCCACGTTTGATGTGTGATCATCCAGATTTAACCTAAAGGTGCTACGCAGACAGTTATGCTCAAACACCTTCAGTGCATTTTCATGTAGTCGCTTTACGGACTAAGTTTCGCATTCATAAAGAAATATTGTTCGAACCAACGCCAGGTAGACTCGAACTTTAGTTCTTACACTTCTCTCACGCCGGTTCTACAACGGTTTCTAAAGGAAGCAGACAGTGTGTGCTTTCTGCAATCGCTGTTGAATATCGGCGTCAGAAGATCCAGCAGTACAAAGCTGGGAGCCAAGGTATGTGAAGCTGTCGACCTGATCCAACTGTTCTTGATTTACAGTTAACGAAATAGGATCAGTGTGATTTATTGCCATAAATTTTGTCTTCCCTGTACTGACTTTCAAGCCAATGTGGTCTGCCCAAGGAACTACTTCATCGAGCATAGTTTGGGTTTTCTCTTGGTACGAGAGGATTTGCGACATCATCAGCGTATTCAAGGTCTGCAAGTGGATGTTTCTGTCCAATCTGAACTCGTGGATGAGAAGATAGTGCATTTTCAAGAACCCAATAAATACGGTAGTTACACAGATTCGGAGGCAGGGCGCAGCCTTGTTTTACTCCAAACTCAACCGGAAACTCTTTAGTCTCTTCTCTGTAAACTCGAACTCGGCCCACAGAACCCTTGTAGTATGCTTTAAGTAACTCGAAAAATTTTAGGGACATTCCATCATTTTCAAAAATTTTCCCTAGTGCTTGGCGAGTGATCGAATCGAAGGCGGAAACGGAGTCCACAAATATCAGAATCCGGGGCAAATTATACCTTTTAAACTGCTGGATAATGAGGCGGGATGCAAAAATATTGTCAGTGCAGCCTCTACCAGGACGGAAATAGGTTTGATTTTCACGAATTCTTTTCTCCCTTGCCTCCTTGAAGCGGTTAAGGAAGATAATCCTAAAAAAAATTTACTGCAATGTAAATTAGACTTAATCCCCGACAATTTTTGCTCTCAGTTTTATCAGCTTTCTTGTTAAAAGGGAGAATAACTAATGTCTTGCAATCCTTTTGGAAAGTTTTGTCCCGCGTTAGATAGCATGTATTTGTGGTTTCGTGGTGGTGGCTGACGGGAGGGGGTTTAGGTCCAAATTGTCGTCTCAAGTTGTCGTCTTATGACGCTACCTACATGTTTTTTTTATTAATAATTAGTTGTACTAGTCTTTTTCTATTCACTATTTGTTTGTCGCTTAATGAGTTGAAATAGTGATAGGCCGAAATATATTTGTTATTCCAAAGAGACTTCTGAGTTATGAAACTTCAGCACGGGACCTCCCGCTGAAGCGAGAATGAACTTGTCCAGTTAAAGAATAAGCTGTTAATTGAATGAAATAAAGAAGTCTTTTTCCTATGCTTTTGGTTTCCATCAATTCTCCTCACTTCAGACCTCCTTTTATGATAACCATAAAAATCAGACTTGAAAGTAGGCTTAAAAACAACATATAATTAATTTGTTGAGTGCAGCGCTAGAGAAATTACGTGACAGTTTTATGACTGATGAAACTCGAGCTGACGAGGTTCGAGCCACCCAAGGTCCTTTATAATATATTGACAGTTATGTATCCGAAAGTAATAAGCTGCAGACCGTAAATTACGCCTAGGACATATGCATTGCTGCCGTTGACTCTGGTTTTACCGAACGATTTCACCTCCAAATATTTACTTTGCACTGCTGTCCTATACACTTTTAAAAAAAGCTCGGTAAAAAAAAAAAAAAAAAAAAAAAAAAACGGAAAAGATACTAAGCGTGTCTAGGGACTTAAATTTTCGGCTATATACGCCAGATATTCTGCGCGAGTGTGTTTCAGGTCACGATTCACGAAAGGGTGGCTTAGGCCCGATAGATTCGATACTTCATTGTTTTGTTAATTATTTTTATTAGGCTGGGGATAGAAGATCAACAATTTTTCTTTTACTTTTTCACGCCTCAATTTACGTAGCGAAGGCCGTTTCGTGATAAAATTAAGAGAAGATTAAAACAAACATGCACTGGGGCTGGGGACTCAAAAATTTACCTCTCATTCTTCAAAAAATTGAAATTGTTGTTAGTTTTACCATATATCTTATTTTGTCCATATAATTTGCCTGTGATTTGTTTTGTTTTCTAATGTTTGCCCCCTCTCAATGCAAATAATTTTCTGTTTACGTCCCTGAAGTCAAATTTCAAGCAGTTGATGGTGAATATTGAATCTTTTCAACAACCACGCTTCTTTCTTGCATTCTCCCCCTCCCTCTTAATGTTGCTTGCCGAATAGAATTTGGCATGAATCAAATGTTTGGAAACACGCAATCATTAAAGTAGAACAAGTGACACTGAGTACTCTATGAATAAGGCCCTTAAAATACCCAGAGGGCCACGATTCCCTTCCATGTCCCCGTCTCCCACAATCTGTAGAAAGCTAGTCAGGGAGTAACTCTTTGTCTTTCATTCGTCACACAAAAACGCAAAGTGCGTTCCATTTGCTTATTTCAATTAATTTTATTTATGCTGGGTGCCAATAGAACATTTCAAGAATGCAAATTTTACAATCCTACCGGTCCAAAGTTCTTATTGAAACAAATACCAAATATTTTTTTTATTGTGCTGGTACAACAATAAATATCATAGGTCAGATGATTTGTGCTCGATTATTTTTGAACTGCTATTTTGTTCTTAAGCACTAAGAAGCGTGGCATTAGCTGAATGACCTTTGAACATAGGGCAGTTCTCACGTTCAAACCATATTTTATGCAAACTAAAATATTAAGCGCAAAAATCAAGCGAATCAGTCTATTAAAATCGAGATATTTCTAGCCAGCTTTACTTTGCACCGGGGACGTGGATTCGATTTTTGAGCTAGCCGGACTCCAAACTGAGTGCCAAAGCTCAATTGCAGCTTTCTGTTGAGTTGTTAAATATCATACCTCTGTTTTTTGTCATCAACTAATCGAGTATAATCAGTGTGTTGTAAGATGTGGCTAAAAGACTAAAGGAGCACCAGAGTGGGTCTTAATACTTTTCTAACTTTAGTAGGCTCATTTCATGCTCTTCCTAGCTATTTATATTGCAAATAAATAATTATGTTTGTAGAATAACAATTGATTTTGAAATCACCCTTTTCTTTAAAAAAAATGCCTTGGACATCCACATTTTTTCTGCAGTTCCCCTGTCCACATGTCTCCAATCATTTATGCTATTCATAAAAAAAACACTAGATGTTAGAATTTACCATCGAATGAGCCCTCTCTCAACTTTATATGACTATCTATTCAGTATACTAAGTCAGAAAAAATACGCATTGGAGACAGATCTACACATAGCATTCAAGAAATTAGCCCTTTCATAAACTTTAAACCAAAACGGGGAAAGGGTTAAATGTACTGTATATGGCAATTAGATCTGTTTTGCTTGTTAGTGAGGTTCATGAACTCGCTAAAAGTTTATTTTTTAATTATCCTCATTCAGAGTACACATTTTACGGTTACTTAATTATGTCACACTGTAGTTGTGGGTGGTATACAGCTAGGGTTGTGACCAAGGTCAAGAGTTATATCACTAAAGGGTAGTTTAGAAAATTATGTAGGTGTTTAGAAAAGCCTCATGGGTCGTGTTTGAATGACACTATTTTTGTTTGATTTTTTTGTATTCGTGATTCTGGAAAAATTACTGGTAACCTAAAAGCAAAAAATGACTGAATCTTTAAATAAAAAATCACTAAAAATAGTGATAAATGACTCGGGGGGGTAACGATGAGGTCATCAATTGCTCAAAATCTGTTTTTTAAATGGAAAGTTTAGATTTTGGACGGGCCGAGTAACTAAATATCAAATCTTTCCTTTAAAACCTTTTAGATTCCTCTAAATTTTTACGTGGGGTGCAGGCCCCAGAGACAACATTTTGGCTGACTATACTCTAGAACCTTGATTAAAAAAAAAAAAAAAAAAAAAAAAAAAAAAATGTGAATGACGTTAGATTCGCATGCATAAAAATACCAAGTTAATTGTCTTTTAAGCTGCCTTCTGATGAATATACATAAAATATTGAATAAGAAAATTTAAATATCACGAGGGGGCATCAGTATTTTAGAAATGAATAGGTGGGGGATGGCCCACAATTGGTTGGGAACTGCTGTTTTAAGCAACTTTTTTGTTCCAGAAGAATGATTTGTGGAAAATAGATTTTAAAATTTGAGGATAGGAAGGCTTATCATCGGCTTATCAGAATTCTAAGATGAAGTAGAATTCTGACCAAAAAAATTAACTTTTACGGAAAAATTTTTCGTAAAACTTTTACGGTAAAAAGTTCGAGAATAAAACTTCTTATAAATTAATAAGTGGTGTAAGAGAGAAATCACAAATATATCGATGCCACTTCTGTCTCCACTCAATAATTATAATTATAAACCTAAATAAGGGCGAACTAGGCGAGCCCTTCAGTATATTTTTCTGTTATTAAGTTTTATTTAACATAATAAACAAAAAATATAAACTATTACAAATATAAACCACTACGATAGGTAAAAAATTACTTTTTTATTGCGTAGCGATTACCTACATAAACATTCCTAGGAACATCCTAAACTAATAAATAAAAAAATAACCATCTCCCACATACCTCCAGGGTAACAACCACCGTCAAAATACAAACCCAGTCACCCCACCCCTTCCACCCACTCCTCCCCTCAGCCCTTTCACCCACTCCACCCCCCAAAAAACCGCAAGAAATACTCGTTATCCATTTTTATACTAGGGGAGGTGCTCAGCCGGCTTGAAACTCACAGGAAGCGAATTCCATGCGGAAGGGTCAAGATACTTCAAAGCAAAATCTGATCTCAAGCTATTTCTAATCTCCGCGGCCAAATTATCACAGCTTCTAACTCTTGACAAGAGTTATCTCACTTAAGATAGATGTGAGCCCTTTCACCCACTCACCCCCCCCCCCAAAGAAAAAATCCCCAAGAAATACTTTTTATCTATTTTTATACTAGGGGAGGTGCTCAGCCGGCTTGAAACTCACAGGAAGCGAATTCCATGCGGAAGGGTCAAGATACTTCAAAGCAAAATCTGATCTCAAGCTATTTCTAATCTCCGCAGCCAAATTATCAAAGCTTCTAACTCTTGACAAGAGTTATCTCACTTAAGATAGATGTGAGACCTTTCACCCACTCACCCCCCCTCCCCAAAAAAAATCCCCAAGAAATACTTTTTATCTATTTTTATACTAGGGGAGGTGCTCAGTCGGCTTGAAACTCACAGGAAGCGAATTCCATGCGGAAGGGTCAAGATACTTCAAAGCAAAATCTGATCTCAAGCTATTTCTAATCTCCGCAGCCAAGTTATCACAGCTTCTAACTCTTGACAAGAGTTATCTCACTTAAGATAGATGTGAATAATTTTCGAAATAAAATAAATGTTCAACAGCAAGATCGTGAAAACAGCATAGTGGCTAATATTTACTCATTATGTTATACTAAATTAAAATGAATTAAAATAACACTTTGAATTAAAATGGAATAGTTAGGTTGAGGTTCTTTCAGGTTCAGCACACTCGGTTCTTCCATTATAACGGAAAATTTCCATTATGATGGAAAATTTTCCAGTATTTTTGATAGTTGGGAAATATATTGAATAATGCGTCGGGAGAGTGGCAAATATATTGGAAAGTTGGACTTGTACTAAAAAATGGATTTAAATGTGTTTTTTGCTTGTACATATGTCTGTACCCCATCTAGATGTTCGTGAGCATAGGAATATTACTACTTATAGTGTTTTTATTATTTGTTTGCCTATTATTTATTTGCCTATGCGGGTGCCTCTCCTATTGGACCGATACACTATTGGACCTATTGGACAATACAATTACAAATAATTGTAACCAGACAATTATTTGTTCGAGAAGGGAAGGTTCTTTGCTTTTCCTCATTTCTTGTCGAAATAAACATGAGGTCTGTCAATGCTTATAATTAGATTTTAAAATAATCAATCCGTTCTCTTTCCCTAAATTGTTTGTTTTATCAATTTTATACAAATGTGAAATAAACACTGACTAATAATAACTTTCTATGGAGTTTCATCAAGTATCACTAGAGGATCCCTTCAGAGTCTTTGTTATCTCTCTTTCCCTAGGATCCCTTATTCTGTGTCCTTTAATTTCGACGTTAATAAATTGCTCATTCAGCTCCTTAGAAGTTGACTTTGAATAAAAGAACCTGGTATGGGAGTAATTACGGTCCCCCCGCATCTCTAATAAGCTTACCTTAGACTGAGTTTATCCTTCCTCCAAAGTAGTTTAAAGCGTTAAAGAAGTTGATGATTTTGGTATGGACTGGGAAAAGTCTGACAATTCACTGCACTGGAATGAATTTATTCTATTTTCACTTACTCTCTTTTGGTTCATTCTGATTCAGTTTATTTCATATTGTATTTTCATTTTCATTAATAAATTGGATATCCAGTCCCTCGGGACTTGAGTTCTTAATAAAAGAACCTAATACTTTTCCTTTAGGGAGTAATTAATTTTCCTTTCCTACTACTTTGTAAGCTTACCTTTAGACCGCATTTACCTCCCTCAAAAGTAATAGAACACAATGAAAAAATTGACGATTTTTGGTATGTTCTGTGAAAAGGCCCAGTAGAGGCTAACCAACAAGTCACTGCACTGGAATGAATTTATTCTATTTTCTTTTACTTTTGTTCATTCCCCATTCAGTTTATTCGATATTCTGTTTTAACTTACTTAATGAATTAGATATTCAGGCCCTTAGAACTTGACTTCTAAGTAAAGAAAAACTAGATAAAAGAAGTTGAAAATTTTGATATTAACTGTGAAAAGGTCCAGTTAAGGCTGGTGAACAATTCGCTGCATTGGAATGGATTTTTTCAGCTTTAAAAAACTGATGCTTATATGTTTTTTTTTCCGTTTTCAAACGCAGTTCTCTGTTACTGCGTTATCTGTGCTGTAACTGGTTTTTCTAAGTGCTAATTTTGAATGTGTACATTTTTTACTTGTTTTGTTATTTTTTATGTTAGGCTTATGCTCATTTGAATTTTTTTTTTTTGTATGGAGTAACTCTGCATTCTAAAAAAGTCTCATTGCATGGTGACCTTTAAGGGAAATTAAATAAAAAAAAAATATTTTTTTAACTGAAAGTAAGGAGCGACATTAAAACTTAAAACGAACAGAAATTACTTCGTATATGAAAGGGGCTGCTTCCTCATCAACGCCCCGATCTTTACACTAAAGTTTTACTCTTTCTCTCAACTCTAATTTTTAAAACAGTAAAAAAATTTAGCGTAAAGAGCGGGGCATTGATGAGGAAGCAGCCCCTTTCATATACGAAGTAATTTCTGTCCGTTTTAAGTTTTAATGTCACTCCTTACTTCCATTTAAAAAAAGCTGTTTTTTTTTATTTAATTTCTGAACGTTTTTGAATCAATGCATGTTTTGATTTTGGCTCTCCGCAGAGGAATAATTAAAACAAAATTTGCATATTTATTTTTTTTGGCTAAATGGCTTTCTCATAGTTTTGATCGAATGATTTTGAGAAAAAAGGGAGCGGGGGAGGAAGCTTAATTGCCCTCCGATTTTTTGGTTACTTAAAAAGGCAACTAGAACTTTTAATTTTTTACGAATGTTTTTATTAGTAAAAGATATACATAACTTATAAATTAGATTACATAACGAACTTTTGTATTCTCATGTTTTTGTTACATATAAAGAGCGAGGTATTAGGAGGAGGTGAGCCCCTCATATGCGTAATAATTTCTGTTCATTTTAAGTTTTAATGCTGCTCCTTACTTCCAGTTGAAAAAACTTTTTCATATTTACTTTTTCATGTTTTTTTTTTAATAATGCTAGAAAAGCCTGCGCTCCCTTCATGGAAATGTTCTTCCAACATGACATATTCCTCGATGGAAAGTTCCCCCAACATATCCCCCTCTTCTCAACCCCTCCCCCAAACCCAAAAATCCCCCCTGAAAACGTCTGTACACTTCCCAATAACCATTACTATATGTAAGCACTGGTCAAAGTTTGTAACTTGTAGCCCCTCCCACGGGGACTGTGGGGGAGTAAGTCGTCCCCAAAGACATAGTTATAAGGTTCTTTCGATTACGCTGAATAAAAAGGTTATCTCAGAATTTCGATCCGTTGACTTTGGGAAAATAATTAGCGTGGGAGGGGGCTTAGGTGCCCTCCAGTTTTTTGGTCACTTAAAAAGGGCACTAAATTTTTCATTTCCGTTAGAATGAGCCCCTTCGGAACATTCTAGGACCACTTGGTCGATACGATCACCCCTGGAAAAAAAAAACAACAAACAAACAAACAAATAAACACGCATCCGTGATCTGCCTTCTGCCAAAAAATACAAAATTCCACATTTTTCTAGATATGAGCTTGAAACTTCTACATTATGGTTCTCTGATACGCTGAATCTGATGGTGTGATTTTCGTTGAGATTCTATGACTTTTAGGGGGTGTTTCCCCCTATTTTCTAAAATAACGCAAAATTTCTCAGGCTCGTAACTGTTGATGGGTAAGACTAAACTTATATATCTAAAATCTGCATTGAAATGCGATTCTTTTGATGTAGCTATTGGTATCAAAATTCCATTTTTTTAGAGTTTTGGTTACTATTGAGCCGGGTCGCTCCTTACTGCAGTTCGTTACCACGAACTGTTTGACTACTGTTGCTTAGCAATGTAAGATTCAGTTTTACCCTAATCAACTCGATTGTACTTTTCCTGAGAGCGAAATTGTTTTATGAACCTTCTTACCTCATCTGCTTTTTTGTTTTCACTATCGTCAACTACCAAAAATATAAAGCTGATACAATTTCAATAGCTGGAGGAGTGTTCCAAAAGTAGTGATCAAAGTCCTCAATTGTGTTTTTCTCGAAAAGAGTATTGGATCAGTAGGGAAATTTAGATCCAGGATAAGGACATTTTTTAGCTCAGCATGCGAGAAAGAGTAGGAAAATTTCCTAGACTATGTCGTGCTGAAAAAGAATTTGGAGCCCGATTTGGTGGTTTGCCGTGATTGAAATTGAGTAATTTTTGGCATGGAGAAGGAAAGAGGTTCTGCGAACTTCAAATAAAACTTTGGACACCCGATTGTACCCAAATATATTTCTGTCCTTTTACTGCTATTGGAGGATTATTTTTTCTTAATTATCCGAAAAAGTTTGACTTGGTAAACTGGTTTACAAAGCTCTTTTTTTTTCTTTGTTTTAATAGTTAGGTATACTTAACAATTTCTTTGTTTTAATTAGTTAAGTATTTAAATTTTTTTTAAATACTTAAAAAAAATAGGAAAAATTGTAGTTCAATTCTGAGAGAAAAGTGTCTTGTTTGCAGTTACGGAGTTTTTAGTAGTATCTGATGCCAAATCTAAAGAAAATAAACGTGTATGAAAATCGACAACAAATAAGCTAAAAGTTAAATGACATCAAATAGTTAAGAAGGTATAACTTTTTTGTAGGCAGAGCTTTCTTTACTAATCAACAAGGAAACATGTATTTAAAAAGTTTGACGGGAAAAAACTTTTTGAATTTGTTCCAAATATGTTTCTACTTTTGTTTATATTCTTTTAAGATTATCTTACCTTCAATTTTCCTAAAAAGTTTGACTTGGTAATCTCGTTTACTAACATTTTTTTTTTACTTTTTTCTAAAAATAAAATTTATTTTGCTTTTGTTTTTAAATGTTTTCTTTTCATTTTTTCAGGAAGATTCATTAATTCTAGAACCTTCAAATCCAAATAGCTGCATTTCCAAAGGAAAAAGCGAGGTAAGTTTGTCTCTAATTATTGTTTTCTCTTTGTTTTCTTCTTGTTTTCTATTTGTGTTCTATTCTTAATTATCATTTATTGTTATTGTTTTCTATTTGTGTGTTTTCTCTTGGATGCTGTCGATAAGTCTTAACCGTAATTTTGGTTTTATAATTTTCCGGCACAATATTAATAATAAACAAGAAGGGATAGACTGCTTTTGAGGGGGCAACATTTTTTGGGGGATCTAAACTGGAAAAATTTTAATTTTTCAAAAGAATAAGCAATTACACGGAAAATAGTAAGAATCTCAAGATTTTAAGGTTTCTAGAAAAAAGACCCTATCCCTTCTCACCCTGTGTATTTGACCCTTCAGCAATATTTGAATATTCGTTTCAATGCACTAAAATATTGGAAAATTCACCCGCGTATTATTAGCGATCGCATTGTCAAATTTAAAAGTATTTGGAAAACTTACGCGGGAATATTCCCTTTCCTTGGGGAATCCAGTCCGTAAGTTGAAAAATGCGATAATGCCCTGAGTCGATAATCACGACCATCGATTTTTTTCAAACGTTATCTATTATTAGACTATAGAGTTAATCCAGATTGAATAATCTTTTTCCTACATTTATAAAAGATACGTAATTAATTTATTTCGATTATATATGCAAAGTGTCGGAAAAAACATATAAATCCCATTCATTTTAATATAGAAAATAGGCCGTCCCCCGACAATTCCCCTCCTGCGGGAAATTTTCTCTACAGGTAGAATATAGATAGTGTTCTTAAATTTAAAAGTATTGTCGAATACCAAATTCTCAGAGTTTACTGGAAAAGAAATTTTATAATTCCGGAAGTATGTTAGATCACAGAAATTAAAATTAACCCGCTATTTGAATAGCCAGGAAATTTGAATAATTTTATCAAAAGTAACTGTCAATTATTTGATTTTGAGGAGCGTGTAATTTCATTAGCGATAAAAGTATTTAGAGGACTTGAGAGAGGGGTAATTATACCTAGAATCTTCAAAAGAGCGGACTTAACAAGTTCTTAATGTTTCTTGGCAGTCGGATGAACGAGGATGAACGTAATAATGCATAAAGGACAGACAGATAGACGGAAGAACGTACATTCGAATATATATATATATATATATATATATATATATATATATATATATATATATATATATATATATATATATATATGTATATATATGTATATATATATATATATATATATATATATATATATATATATATATATATATGTATATATATATATATATATATATATATATATATATATATATATATATATATATATATATACACTTGCATTGGTGTAGAACATGGTTACCGCTTGAGCAACGGTCTAACCATTCACGGCCTTAAGCATCCGTGCACCTGTGTAAGCTGTACTCAGTGGATGAGTGTGGTTGTATGAGGAATTGAAAACCTTTAACAAGGAAAGTTGACTAGCACGCCAGTGGGAGAGAGAGAGAGAGAGAGAGAGAGAGAGAGAGAGAGAGAGAGAGAGAGAGAGAGAGAGAGAGAGAGAGAGAGAGAGAGAGAGAGAGAGAGAGAGAGAGAGAGTAACAAAAGCATGAGTGTCACAGATATACAATAGGCACAATAGTTCGTTTGTTGTAGAAAGGTAACTTGTTTACAAGTCTCGACTCATTCTCTAATATTCTAATACTGCCCTTATCCTTATGTTCTAATTCTGCACTTTTCGGGATCTCGTTTCTTCTAGAACGGTAACTTGTTCTAATAATTATGTTCTAATTCTGCCCCATAATTATCAACCCTTTTGTAGCGACGGAAATAACTTTCTGAAAACACCTTAGCTGAAAGTAATTCAAAATAAATGAATAAATTTGATTATTTATGCTGAAAAGATTATCTTAAAGTATGTCCCAAATAAACCATCTACGTTGTACATTCTCAAAAGAAGTTGTAATCACGATGTCAGAAAGCTGTGAAAATTATATGGTGAGGATTAGTGGCATATTAAATAGATAGCTATTTGGCGTTGTTAATAATGTTGTTGTAAAAAAAGAACAAGGAAATCATAGCTGGTTTCAAGCTATGTAAGTTATAGTTAAAACTATATTACTGCTCTTAGTTGTTGTTCTTAACCGTGGAATTCGAGATGTATGTTATCAAACTCTTCTAAGTATTTTTTAGGGGAGTGAAAGCCAGAGGAATCTTGGCAATAATACTGGAAGGGGGATAAAAGCTGATGCACTTTCCATATTTTAAAAAATTGTTTTGGGCCGAAGTAGGGAATTTCACCCCAGTAAACTATATACTGTCCAACCTTTTATTTACAATCTTATCCCCGTTCAGTTTCCAGTTATATATTACGTATCTCGTCGGTTGTTCTTGCTCGTGGAACCCTAGAAAACCATTTTTACATTCTCCTCATGTTCCTTTTTATGGCACTTGGTATTAACCAAGTGACATATAGCAGTCGCCAATTCTGTCGGTCTGTCGGTCTGTCTGTCGGTCTGTCTGTCGGTCTGTCTGTCGGTCTGTCTGTCGGTCCCGGTTTTGCTACTTTAGGCACTTCCAGGTAAGCTAGGACGATGAAATTTGGCAAGCGTATCAGGGACCGGACCAGATTAAATTAGAAATAGTCGTTTTCCCGATTTGACCATCTGGGGGGGAGTGGGGGCCCGGTTAATTCGCAAAAAATAGAAAAAAATGAAGTATTTTTAACTTATCAGCGGGTATTTGGATCTTAATGAAATTTGATGTTTGGAATGATATTGTGTCTTAGAGCTCTTATTTTTAATCCCGACCGGATCTGATGACATTGGGGGGAGTTGGAGGGGGAAAACCTAAAGTCCCGGTTTTGCTACTTTAGGCACTTCCAGGTAAGCTAGGACGATGAAATTTGGCAAGCGTATCAGGGACCGGACCAGATTAAATTAGAAATAGTCGTTTTCCCGATTTGACCATCTGGGGGGGGGGAGAAGGGGCCGGTTAATTCGGAAAAATAGAAAAAATGAAGTATTTTTAACTTATGAGCGGGTGATTGGATCTTAATGAAATTTGATGTTTGGAATGATATTGTGTCTCAGAGCTCTTATTTTAAATCCCGACTGGGTCTGATGACATTGGGGGGAGTTGGAGGGGGGAAACCTAAAATCTTGGAAAACACTTAGAGTAGAGGGATCGGGATGAAACTTGATGGGAAAAATAAGCGCAAGTCCCAGATACATGATTGACATAATCGGAACTTATTTGCTCTCTTTGGGGTAGTTGGGAGGGGGGGAGTAAGTCTTAAAAATTAGAAAAATGAGGTATTTTCAACTTACGAACGGGTGATCGGATCTCAATGAAATTTGATGTTTAGAAGGATATCGTGTCTTAGAGCTCTTATTTTAAATCCCGACCGGATCTGGTGATGGGGGCGGGGAGTTGGGAGGGGGAAACCTAAAACTTGGAAAACACTTAGAGTGGAGGGATCGGGATGAAACATGGTGGGAAAAATAAACACAAGTCCTAGATAGATGATTGACATAAACGGAACGGATCCGCTCTCTTTTGGGTAGTTGGGGGGGGGGGGGGGTTAATTCTGAAAAATTAGAAAAAATGAGGTATTTTTAACTTACGAATGGGTGATTGGATCTCCATGAAATTTGATTTTTAGAAGGATATCGTGGCTCAAAGCTCTTATTTTAAATCCTGACCGGATCTGGTGACATTGGGGGAAGTTTGGGGTGGGGAGACCTAAAATGATGGGAAACCCTTAGATTGGAAGGATTGGGATGAAACTTGGTTGGAAAAATAAGCAAAAGTCTTGCATACGTAATTTACATAATTGGAACGGATCCGCTCAATTGCGGGGGGGGGGGGGGTAATTCTGAAAAATAAGAAAAATAACGTATTTTTAACTTACGAAGGAGTGATCGGATCTTCATGAAACTTCATATTTAGAAGGACCTCGTAACTCTGATATCTTATTTTAAATCTCAACCGGATCAAACGTAATTGGGGGGGGGACAGTTGGGGGGACCGGAAATCTTAGAAAATACTTAAAGCGGTGAGATCAGGATGAAACTGGATGGGAAGAATAGAAACCTGTCTAAGATACGTGACTGACATAACTGGACCGGATCTGCTCTCTTTGGTGGAATTGGGAGGGGGGAGGTAATTTTGAAAATTGAGGTATTTGTAACTTACGAAAGGGTGACCAGATCTTAATGAAATTTGATATTTAGAAGGATCTTGTGCTATAAAGTTTAACTTTAGGTTCTGACCTTCTCACAAGTGCCAAATGAGCTCTTGGCTCTTCCGACCTCGTCCAAATGAGCTCTTGGCTCTTCCGACCTCGTACCATATGAGCTCTCGGCTCTTCCGACCTCGTCACAAGTGCCATATGAGCTCTTAGCTCTTGTTTTCTTTTTTTTTTCTTTTCTTTTTTGGCTTGAAGAATAGATGTTAAAAAAAAGGGGGAGGGGAGTAAAAGCTTCCGAGTTTCCTACAGCTACGACATTTGAATTTGTTATAAAAGAGTTTTCGGAGATGGAGGGATTTTTATCCCTGAAATATATATATATATATATATATATGTATATATATATATATATATATATATATATATAAATATATATATATAGTTTAACCTTCTGTTTTCAGTTAAAATTGTGATTTTTTGGTTATCGTATACACTATAGATCAGGGACGTATGCAGGTGGTGGGGGCCCTACCATCCTCTAACCGAAATTTTTAATTTTGTCGAATTTCTGGGCACTTTTTATTTAAATTTTTCATGAAGAAAAACAACTTATTAGCCCCCAAAAAAATTTAGCGCGCGTACCTGCTGTGGCTTCATTTTTTTCTGGTAATAATGTAGACATATGTACATTTACGTATTCGACTGTTATTTTGATTATGCAGTAAATGAATAAATGTACTTACGACAATTAGATTAGAACATGGAAGATATTGTTTTGTACAAGGAATTTTACTTTTTCGAACATGACTAAATGTGTCAAAAGCATATAGCTTTTGTGGCTTCCGCACATTATCCTGAAGCCTATAAATTACAGGTTTATGATGTATTACATTGGCTCTAATGCTATTATAGGTATTATTACCTGTGTTACTTCACAAGCATTTTATGAGGTTTACAAGTTCTGTACGAGCCTTTTTAATTTCAACACGAGTCTCGTGTTAGCGGAAATGTATGAAAGAGTGGTTCTCGTCCTTAATCCATGGATACCCCATTAGTGTCCCTGATTCAGTACTGTTTTAAGCGCTTCTACAGGGTAGGCTAATCTTTGTAGGGTTAGGTCATTCAAAAGTATTGCTATTATTAAAATACCCTCATCCTTTTTTTCCTGGCCTGCATGCGTTCTTATCATTTAAGGGGAAACATTAATTCCATTGAAGGAAGTAGTGTCTGATTGTACAATCTTTTATGGTTTTGTTTCTCTAGCCCAAGGGGGACAGCCTTTCAACCATCCGCATGTACGTCTGTTTTGCTTCAAACTAAATTTAGCCTAACTAATCTTGAATAAAGGGTTCATCCACTCGAAAGTCCCCTCTTTAATTCCCCTATGGAAATTAAGTAAGGCCCGGTGTCTGCTATCCAGTTTCGGCAGGTGAAGAAGTTGGTTTTTATGGGTGAAATTGGCATCACTGTTGTTTTACATAAAATTCATATTGAATATTGAAAATTCATATTACATATTGAAAATTCATATTACATAATATTCATATTGAAGTTTAATATAAAATTAAACTTCAAATCCCTAAAACGTATTTCAAAATTTGAAAAAAGAAATCCAAATCCAAATTAGTTTTTAAAGTCGATAAGCTTTGAACATGATATCTCAAGTGTACGTTCTACAATAATGTTGATGTTGTCATGCGAATTTCTTATATTGCTTTTTTAGTCTCTCCATTAAATTGGTCCTATTAAGAACAAAATATGACCAACAACTCTTTCAGAAATAAGGATGGTATGGGCACCACAAGGATACGGAGATAATGGGTGGCAGTGATTTAGTCCTGGTTAAGCACTTTTAAAGTGTGTTGAAAATTTGTAATATATGTAATATTACACGTATTACGTATACGGTCCATATTTGGATCGTATACGTAAAATACGTATACGGGATCGGAGAATGTGAGAAAATAAGATAAGAAACGAAAAAGATCCAAAGGGTGGGTTTTATTAATTGGTCATGTTTGCAGGTCATGATTGGCTGTTCAACATGATTTCTTGGGTATGAATGGGATAAAAACCTCTCAAGGCGAGCTTTCATGTTGTCATTGTATTACTTATAGTAAATATTAGCTCATTTAGTATTTAGTATTTGATCACCTTGACTTAAATTTGGATGTTAAATGCCTTATTATAAAAATAAAATATAAAAAAGCTTAAAATCCAGTTTCCTGCCAACTGCTCAATGAAAACTTTTCTTGGTAGTCATTGAATAATTGAAAAGTATATATTTTTACTAAAATTCCTAAATTTCCAACCCTCTTTCTTGTTGCCCAGCGAACTCATAACTAGAAGCTATCCAATTTAGGATTACTGAGATGTGGCTGTATTTGTTACAGATAGCCGTGCCACCTCGCCTTCCAGTCCCATTCTAGGGTTGTCTGAAATGTGGAAAATCACTGGTCTTTATTCTGGCTCTCTAGGCATCTGCAAGTATATCTTGCAGCTGTAGATAAATAGCCCTTGACGTTTAAGGGACATGCAGGATTGGTCTGAATGTCCGGTATTCTCAATCATTTTATATTTAGTGGAGAAATGAGTGGGCATTGACTTCCTGGGTATGCCAACTAGGTGAGGACTGGGGGAGGAATGCCTACTATAAATTAAAGATTGTGTAAAGCTTTCAAAAATTTAGTTATTTCCTAAAAATGTGTTAAAATTTGCTTTTTTATAGTCTTTGTTTAGGAAAATCCTTGGGTCTTGTCCCTCCGCATAAAAAAAAAACACCGGAGTGGGTTAAAGAAAGTGTTCCTTTGCCTTTACGATAAAAGATAGAAAATTCTTTTTTCAAATACGGTTTGCATTTCATTCCTTATGGAAACATTTATTTTCGCCGCCTCTTCGAAATTCTTAGATCTTTTTTTAGGTACGTAGTTCACATAAAAAAAGGAGATCTATTTACGAGAACCTAGTAAACTTTTTCCTCCTACGAAATGCTCAATAGACTGTGATCAAGGTAGATTTATTTGTCTTCTCACATCAATGTATTTCCTTGAAAGCAATGTGAAGTGTAATTCGATAATAAATGAGACTCGTAAACTGGTAATGGGAAGAAAGAAGTTCGAAGGACTGAATCTCATATACCTGGATTACTTGTCACTGATTATTGCATTATTCAAGTCAGAAGCAGACCTGGGCAGTTTTGAGTCGTTTTGATAATGTGGTAATATTTCTTGATTAGTTTAGGCGTATTTCCCGATAGGAAGGTGTTCAAGCTTTTGAAACTGGAAAATAGGATAATATTTTTCCCTTAATCATTCCCTGGGAATATTGGCGTTGAGCTAAAGATTGTCTGCTAGATAAATAATAACTTGCAGTTTCATGGATGTAAGTCTGTCAAGCTTTTGGGGTTGTCTACTCTCTAGCAGGTGGTACACATCTCGGACCGTCAGTTATTCCACCACGCGTTGCTTACTTCTACTGTGACCTGCATCTTCGGACCACGCACAGCAGCCTTCACACCACATGTTCCAATTCTGCCGCACGTGGTGTACACGATTTCTGAAAATCATCTATCCCGTGTCAAACTATAAGAAATTTGCGGACATTACTTTTTGATAATTTTCGTGGCGAAGAAGGTAATTCAGCTATGATTGTTTTCTTCCTATGAGCGACAGAGTGACATCCCCATTTCGCAGAATATATTTAAACACAAAAGGTCACTAGATGCACAGATGAAAGAGGGCCATCACTTCTAAAACAACATAGCAATTGCGACAAGACTAGGAAAAAAACGAACACAGAAGGCCAAATCGTTATAATGAGATTAAACATTTCCAAACCTTCGTATTATAATTCAGTTTTTTTTTTCTGTAAACCGATTTCCAACAACAATATCAATGAGTCAAAAATCTATTTGCTTTCGCGCGACAAAATTAATCTGCAGCATCCAACGAAGAAGACGGATATCAGCAAAGAATTACAAATTTTTAGAGCCCGTTTGCAATTCGAATGAACTTAAATGGCGAAACCACTTTGCCCTTGGTTGACAATGATGCAATTTTTTAACTTAAAAAAGCTCGCGGATAGCGGATGCAGAAAAATTGCGAAAACGTTCACGCAGAAACAGTTCACTGCAGCCGTTGAAGCGCAAAATATATTATGTGATATTTAAAAAGCATATGCATAGGAATAGGCTAAATCCAGTTATAGGTTATAGATTAAAATCTGGGATTAAAAGGACATGACCCTAATGTTCTTTGTCAAATATTAACGGAAAATTTCTGATAAATATGATTAGTTTCTCAGTTACTTACAATTTATGGTTGTAAAAAGCTTTCAAGTCAGAATAACTAATGCGATTTTCAACGTCTCAGAAGAAATATTTCAACGAAGCTGTCGAACCGTTCTGACGCTTAAACTTGAAGCAAAAAACGGAGGAAGTTTGACGGATCACGCAAAATCTATGGTTTTTACGTGAAATCGCATCAATGGGAATCCAGGGTTATGCTTCTTTTGAAAATATACATAGCAGTCTACAGAATTTGTTGGGGGAGAAATTAAAGGGTCTTGGACATGATCAGTAGCTGTTTTAAGCTTCATAATCTGGAGGGGGGGTATACCATAGGAGTGTAAAAATATGAAGTAAAAAGAATTTAATGTCAGATGTCAGAAAAGCTGGGGGCAGCCCCACCCCCTCCCGCTGCCCAGGCCTAGAACCGTTATTGGACATGATTTTGAGAAGCACTTGTTGTAACTATTTGAATTATTCCAGTGAAAGTATAAAACGTTTCCCCAGAGTTAAAATTAACTGTTGCAATATTTAACTTGGAACAAAGAATTTAGTAATTCCCTTTGATTAGTTAATTAGTCATGTTAGTTAATTGCCATCAAATCAGCTGGGATTCCACGTTGAGCCAAAGTTTGAAACAATCTCGACTTCCTCCCTTTTTGTTTGAAATAAAAGGGAGTCTTGACACATACTCAATTGCTAAAACATTTAAAGGCGAAAAGCGCAGTTCAAAATACATCACATGTTTTCTTGGTTTCAATTGTAAATTTGATGAGGATAGAAGTATAGAGGGTGAGATAGATGCTGTTTAAATTTCTGGGGTCACATTTTCAGACTAGCACTTGTTTTAAATTATCCCAATGGGAGTGTAAGATGTTTCCTCAGTGTTAGAATTAACTGTGACAGCAATTAAGCTGGAACAGAGAATTTAAGAATTTCTTTTGATTAATCAATTAGCCATGCTTAGTTAATTGTCATCAAATCAGCTGGGATTCAAGGTTGAGCCTAAGCGAGCCGAAGGTTGAAACATTCTATACTTTCTTCCTTCTATTTAAAAAAAAGAGGTAGTTTTTTATGCCGAGCTTCGCTGGGTGAAAACAAAGATAGTTTTTTGTTTATATCTTTTGCGAACGACTTCAGTTTCATTTTATTTTATTCAGCAAAGCTTTTTGCACATATATGTCAACTAGTAGCTCTATACTTTCGACAAACAAATTAAATTATAATGGGCCTTTTCAAATA
The DNA here is from genome assembly GCF_032884065.1 of Artemia franciscana. Classification (NCBI taxonomy): domain Eukaryota; kingdom Metazoa; phylum Arthropoda; class Branchiopoda; order Anostraca; family Artemiidae; genus Artemia; species Artemia franciscana. The sequence continues at coordinate 46,664,907 of NC_088871.1, read as the reverse complement.
TTTAGCACAGGCACTCATCTTCCACCAATAAATGTATTATACTACAACTATGCGAATTATCGGTGATTTCATTTATAAGAAAAATGATTTTCTTTCCAAAACTAAGGCCCACAAACGAATTTTCCTTAAAGTCAATGACCAATCAAGATCATTTTTTTTACACCAAAAATGGCAGTATGCCAATTTCCGGAAAAAAACATAGTGCCGTCTTGAGAAAATTTTCAGATAAATAAATTATAATAATAATTGTTCTTTTAATAAGATAAGATTTAGCACATACACTTACTTTCAGGGAAATTTATTATAACTATTCCAAGTATTTGTTACATCATTCACATGAAAAGTGTTCTTCCAAAATAAAGACCTAAATGAATTTTTCAAAAGCCAATAGATCATTTTTTAATCTTGAAAGTAATATTACCTTCGTCAGTTTTCAGAGAAAAAAAAAATTAAGCGTCTCTTAGAGAAATTAGATAAAAAAGTCTTTCAACTGAAAGTAAGGAGCGACATTAAAACTTAAAACGAACAGCAATTATATGAGAGGTGTTGTCCCTCCCTCGTCCCTCACTCCTATCCGCTAAAGTCTTTAAGTTCTTTAAAAATGCTTCTTATTGAAATTCAACGGCCCTTGTGTTTCAGGAGTCGTTCTAAAAGAATTGGTCCAGCTTAAAGAGCAAGGGGTGAGGAGGGAGCAGCCCCCCTTGTATACGGAATGATTTCTGTTCATTTTATGTTTTAGTATTGCTCCTTACTTTCATTCAAAAAATCTCATTTAATTTCTGGCCTTTTTTTCAAATCGTGCAAACAATCTTATTTAATTTCCGGTCTTTTTTCAAATCCTGCCAGAAAATCCCCCCCCTCCTTATAAGATTTTCTCTTAAGAATTCCCCCTGGGAAAATACACCCTCGCAGACCCCCCCCCCCTTTTTTTTCAAAAAGCAGTCAAATTCTCTAAGGCTCGTTGCTTTTGATAGTTAACTTTAAACTTCTTTACACTTCATTTTTATATATTTGAAATCAGTATAAAGTACTAATCTTTCTGATGTAATATTCATTATCAAAATTCCTTTTTTAGAGTTTCGTCACTATCGGGCCGAGTCGCTCCTTACAGTTCGTTGTCACGACCTGTTTCTGAAAATTCTAGTTCAATAAAAATCACATGTTTCGTTAGTTTGAATTATGAATTTAATGGAGACAAAAGCTTCTAGGATACGTTGGATTATTTTTAATTAGAAAGTCTACTGGGATTCAAATTGAGCCTAAATAAGCTGAAGTTTGAAACATTCTCAGGTTCCTCTTATTTTATTTGAAGAAGACAACGAGGTGTTTCCACTTATGTTATTAAAACCTTTAAAGGTGATAAGTGCAGTTCAAAACAGATCAGATGATCTTTGCTTGAAATTGTGAAGTTTAAAGCGTGGCTGTGATTAGAAAGACACAGAGCATTAGATAGATCAAATAAAGAAAATGACACGCTTGATACCTTTCCCTAGAATTTAGATTTTTCTAGATTTTTGAAATGTTATGAAAGAAAATCAAACGATCTCGATGGGCTGGACTTTTTGTGTTAGGCCTACTGCTAATGAATAACAGCTACTGCATTATTAGTAAAGTGTGGTTTATTAGTAAAACTTAAAGGCAATAAGTGCAATTCGAAACAGGTAACAAGTACTTCGTTTAAAATTTTGAAATTTAATGTGTGGCTATGATGATGTATAATTTTTTATGCCCTGATTTATCCAAATTTTGAAATATGATAGAAATTCAAACGAGTTTGGGAGGCTGGACTTTTTATGTGACCGCTACTGAATCCTGCTCTTCAAAACTCATGTGGTTTATTAATAGCTCTATAATTTCAAGTATTATATATAACTTTATGGATTTTACAAATTTAATAACAAAATGTCTATGGGTTTATTATTAAAACTTTTAAAGGGAATAAGCACAATTCAAACAGATCACAAGTTTAGAAATTGTGAAATTTAATGTGTGGCTATGATGATAGAAGCACTGAGGATTATATAGACCAAATAATAAAAATTACACTTATTCCTGTACGTCAACGACCCGTACGTCACCCGACAACATTTTTGACGTATGACTCGTACGTCAAAAATGACATATATTCCTATCAATCGGTGCTCTTAACAAAGAAAAATTAACACAGGATGTTTTGCAATTGGGTTTTTATATTATTTTATATTATTATTTTTTTTATATTATTGCTAAATTGAAATGTTTCATTCATGACCGATGATTGTATATCACACAGTAAAATTATCACACGGATAAATTTTGTCTACCCTGATTGATCTAAATTCTTAAATATCGTACCAGAAATACAAACGAGGTAGGTGGGCTGGATTTGTTTTGTGGCCACTAACTAATTTTGCTTTGCAAAACTTGTGTGGCTTTTACTATCTTTAATAGCCGATGCCTGAGCGGAATTGTAGCTATACCGCAGGCTGATTTTTTTTAAAGCCATTTAAGCTATATTATAAGTTTCCTTTTCTAATATAGACTATATTCAGAGGCTACTAAGAATACAGTTACCTAGAAAGGAAACGTCACATGTTAAGAGACAATGTAATTAAGGTCAATCTCCTAGGTTGAAAGCAAATTCTATTTCCAATAACATTGAAATACGTTACGAGATTTCCTCCTTTCTCATTGGCTTAATTGCTCCTTGAGGGTTGTACCAGAATATCTAAAGACTGTTGAATTTCCCTGAACATTAAGACCGGATTTAAAGGGAATTTAGATTTTTCACATGTCTAATTGGTAACAGCTGACCATTTGAATTTGGTTGATTACAAGTCAGATAACAGTTTAGCATTTGAATTTTCACGATGGGCAGAAAAAAATACAAAAACAAAAAAGGGACGGGAAAACCTGAGACATTAGTAAGTTCTATCTCAACGTTATAGTAGAATGTATTACTTTTATTCATTTACAAGTTACTATTTCAAACAGTTCGTGGTAAAAAACTGTAGTAAGAAGCGACTAGGCTCAATAGTGACCAAAACTCTAAAAAACAAAGTTTTGATACAAATAGTTACATCAAAAGAATTGCATTTTAATACTAATTTTAAATATATAAGTTTCATAAAGTGTAGTTTTACCGGTCAAAAGTTACGAGCCTGAGAAAATGTGCCTTATTTTAGAAAATAGGCGGAAATACCCTCTAAAAGTCACAGAATCTTAAAAAAATCACACCAACAGAGTCAGCATATCCGAGAAACCTACTGTAGAAGTTTCAAGCCCCTATCATAAAAATGGTGGAGTTTTGTATTTTTGCCAGAAGACAGATAACGGGTGCGTATTTTTTTGTTTTGTTTTTTTTTTGTTTTTTTTCCTCAGGGGTGATCGTATCAACCTAGTTGTCCTAGAATGTCGCAAGAGGGTTCATTCTAACGTAAATTAAAAGTTATAGTGTCCTTTTTAAGTGACCAAAAAATTGGAGAGCACCGAGACCCCCTCCAACACACATTTTTCTCCAAGGTCACCGGATCAAAATTTTGAGATAGCCATTGTGTTTAACTTAGTCAAAAACCTAATAACTATGTCTTTGGGGATGACTAAATCCACCACAGTTCCCGGGGGAGGGGCGGCAACTTATAAACTTTGACCATTGTTACACATAATAGTTGTTAATTATGAAGTGTACAGACGTTTGGGGGGGACTTTTTTTGTGTTGGGTTTAGGGTGGGTTGGGAGGGGGGGGCAGGTTAAGTGGGAGGATCTTTCCATGCAGGAATTTTTCATGAGGGAAGAGAATTTCCATGAAGGGGTCGTAGGATTTTCTAGCATCATTTACAAAAAGACAATGAGAAATTTTTTTTTTTTTTCAACTGGAAGTAATGATCAACATTAAAACTTAAAACGAACATAAAATATTACTTATATAAGGGGGTTCATCTCTTCCACAATACCTTGCTCTTTACGCTAAAGTATTTTTAGTAACTCTAACTAGTTATTCTACGGCCTTTGTGATTCAAGGGTCATTCTGAAAGATTTAGGACAAAATTCAAGCTTTATTGTAAAGAACGAGGTATTGACGAGGGGGCAAACCCCGTCACAATAAAAATATACAATTATATAAGTTCGTTGCATAAGCTAATTCGTAAGGTACGTATGTATATTACTAACAAAAACGTCTGTAAAAAAATAAAACAAATCTAGTTGTATTTTTAAGTAACCAAAAATTGAGAGGTAACTAGGCCTCCTCTCCCACCCCCTTTTTTTTACCGAAATCGTCCGATCAAAACTATGAGAAAACCATTTAGCTTGTAATTAGCATAAAAATTGCTTCTCCAGACTAAACATCCGTATGATATATGGGTAGATTATTGCAAAATATATCGTGCGAAGAGTATGTTCCGGCAGAATATGCTTCAATCTTTTGAGGATGCCAACTCCAAGTGCAACTTTGGTGGAGATAATGTCGCTATGATGCTTCTACGATAGATTAAAATCAATATGGAAGCCGAGGTACCGCAGTGATATAGCTTGTAAAATAGGTTTTTCACCAAATAGAACTTTACTAAATACATCAACAGAATCACCCACTCCACAGAATGTCAGTAAAAAATTTTCTTTACATTCACACACAGCAAACTTAAACTCGTAAACATCTCTAATCTTTTGAGAGTAATAAGAGCTTTTGCTATTAAACTATCTGCAGATTTTGCAAATTTTGTTAGCAATAATGTTAGTAATATATGTATCCTTTAGATAAACGTGCATCATGTTCACGTAAACTAAATAAAGTAAAGGGCCCAGCACAGACATTTTGCTATTTATAATGTTAGATATCGTCGTATGAGTGTCTACACCAGGTAACTACTTTAACCCATGAAATACAAGGCTATCAAGCATGGACTCTTGATCATAATTATCAAGCTTTTTTTCTATTCGACCAATTCTCTCGTCCAAATTTTCAATTTGAAATCTCAGACTACCTAGTAGAGCCTGCTCAATTTTTGCAAACTATGGATTAAACTCGAGCGTGATTGAATCATAAACCTGGCTGATTATCAGTTCAGTACCTTCTTTTTTCAGTGAATTTGGATCATTGAACTTTTCAGTAACTGAAAGTAAATGAATGTAAGGAGCAACATTAAAACTTAAAACGAACAGAAATTACTCCGTATATATAGGGGCTTTTCCTCCTAACGCCCCGCTCTTTACGCTAAAGTTTGACTCTTTCTATTAACTTTATTTTTAAAACAGTAAGAAACTTTAGCGTAAAGAGTGAGGCGTTGAGGAGGAAAAGCCCCTTTCATATGCGGAGTAATTTCTGTTCGTTTTAAGCTTTAATGTTGCTCCTTACTTTCATTTAAAAAAGCTTGTTTTTTTTTTATTTAATTTCTGGACGTTTTTGAATTAATTCATGTTTTGATCTTGGCTCTCCGCACATAATAATTAAAGCGAAATTTGCACATGAATTAATTGCAATTAATCGGAATATTTTGAGAAAAAGGAGCGAGGGAGGAGGCCTAGTTGCACTCCAAGTTTTTGATCACTTAAAAAGCAACTAGAACTTTTAATTTTTTACACATGTTTTCATTGGTAAAAAATATTCGTAATTACGAATGAACTTACGCAACGAACTTCTATATCCGTATGTTTTTATTGCGTATATGAGGGGGTTCAACCCTCGTTGATACCTCGCTCTTTACATTAAAGCTTAGATTTTGTCCTAATTCCTTAAGAATGACCTCTGAATCACAAAGACCGTAGAATAAATAGTTGAAATTACTAAAAATACTTTAGCGTAAAGAGTGAGGTATAACGAGAAGGTAAACCCCTGATATGCATAATAATTTTTGTTCGTTTTAAATGCTGCTCCTTACTTTCAGTAGAAACAAACTTTTCATATTTATTTTTTCATTGTTTTTTCAAATAATGCTCGAAAATCCTGCGCCACCTTAATTGAAATTCACTTCCTCCATGAGAGGTTTCTCCATGGAAATATCCTCCCATGTAACCCTCCCCCCTCAAATCTCCCCCCTAAACCAAAAAAATCCCCCTGAAAACGTCTGTACACTTCCCAGTAGCCATTGCTATATGTAAACATGGGTCAAAGTTTGTGACTTGCAGCCCCTCCCACGGGGACTGCGGGGGAGTGAGACGTCCCTAAAGACATAGTTATTAGGTTTTTCGACGATGGTGAATAAAATGGCTATCGCAGAATTTTGATCCGGTGACTTTTGGGAAAAAATGAGTGTGGGAGGGGGAGTAGGTGCCCTCCAATTTTTTGGTCACTTAAAAAGGGCACTAGAATTTTTAATTTCCATAAAAATTAGCCTTCTTGCGATATTCTAGGACCACTCAGTCGATAAGATCACCCCTGGAAAAAAAAAGGAAAAACAGAAAAAAAAACAAAAAAACAAATAAACACGCATCCGTGATCTGTCTTCTGGCAAAAAAAATGCGAAATTTCACATTTTTGTAGATAGGAGCTTGAAACTTCTACACTATGGTTCTTTGATACGCTGAATCTGATGGTGTTAAGATTGTATGACTTTTAGGGGGTGTTTCCCCCTATTTTCCAAAATGAGGCAAATTTTCTCAGGCTCGTAACTTTCGATGGGTATAACTGGTCTTGATGAAACTTATATATTTAAAATCAGCATTAAAATGCAATTCTTTTGATGTAACTATTGGTATCAAAATTCCATTTTTTAGAGTTTCGGTTACTATTGAGCCGGGTTGCTCCTTACTACAGTTTGTTACCACGAACTGTTTGATTGGTTATATTTTCCAGCAGATGACTTCTTGTTTTCTCCAGCTGGGCTTCAGTTGTAGCTAATTGTTCGTAAATCAGGGCGATACTTGAAGACACCGAGTTAGACCCTAATTTATCTCTTGCTTCCAGGGCTTAAAAGGTCTTAGAAAAAGTTTCGTAAATTTCTGTGGTATTAGCAAGTTTATGTGGCACTTTGTATTTACAAAGTGACATATAGTGATCGTAAATTCTGTCAGTCTGTCTGTCTGTCTTTCCCTGTTTTGCTAGTTTAGGCACTTCCAGATAAGCTTGGACGATGAAATTTGGCAGGCGTATCAGGAACCAGACTAGATTAAATTAGAAATAGTCATTTTCCCAATTCGATCATCTGTGGGGAGTGGGGAGACGGTTAATTCAGAAAAAAGACCGGTTTGAAACTTGGTGGAAAAAATGAGAACAAATCCTAGATACGTGATTGACATATTCGGGACGGGTCCGCTCTATTTGGAGAAGTAGGGAGGAGGGTTAATTGTGAAAAATGAGAAAAATCAGTACCAGACAAGATTATATTAGAAATAGTCATTTATCCGACTCGACCGTCTGTAGGGGGGGGGGGGTGGAGGGACGGTTAATTCGAAAAAATGAGGTATTTTTAAGTTACGATGGAGTGATCGAATCTTAATGAAATCTCATATTTAGAAGGATCTTGCAACTCAGATCTTTTATTTTAGATCTGGCTGAATCCAGTTTTATTGGGGGGAGTTGTGGGGGGGACCCCACAATAAGCACACATCCAAGATACGTAACCGACGTAACTGGACCAGATCCACACTCTTTGGGAGAGTTGGTATTTGTAATTTATGGACGGGTGATAAGATCTTAATGAAACTTCATATTTAGAACGATCTTGTGCTTCAGCACTCTTGTTACAAACCCTGACAAGATCCGGTGATAGTAGCCAGAGGCGGAGGGGGAAACCAAAAATCTTGGAAAATGATTAGAGTGAAGATATCGGGATAAAACTTGGTGGGTAGAATAAGCAAATATCATAGATACGAGATTGACGTAACTTGACGGATCCACTCTCTTTGGGGGAGTTGGGGAGGGGAAGGGTTAATTCTGACAAATTAGAAAAAATGAGGTATTTTTAACTTAGGAAAGAGTCATCAGATATCAATGAAATTTGATGTTTGGAAGGATATCGTGTCTCATAGCTCTTATTTTAAATTCCGAACGGATCCGGTGATATTGGGGGGAAACTGGAAGGGCAAAAATTATGGGAAACGCATAGAGTGGGGGGATCGGAATGAAACTTGGTGGTAAAAACCATCGTAAGTCCTAGATATGAGATTGACGCAACTGGAACGGATCTGCTCTCTTCGGGAGAGTTGGGAGGAGGAGGGTTAATTCTAAAAAATAAAAAAATAAGGTATTTTCAACTTACGAAGGAGAGATTGGACCTTATTGAAATTTGATATTTCCAAGGATATCATGTCTCAGAAAACACTTAGAGTATAGGGGTCGTGATGAAACTTGATGGTAAAAATAAGTACAAGTCCTAGAAACGGGATTGACATAGCCGGAACGGATCTGCACTCTTTAGGGGATTTGGGGGGGGGAGGGGGAGGGTTAATTCTAAAAAATACACAAAATTAGGTGTTTTAACTTATGAAAGAGCGATCGTACCTTAATGAAATTTCATATTTAGAAGGACCTCGAAAACCAGATCCCCCATTTTAAATCCCTACCAGATCCAGTGTCATTAGGGGGGGGGCGGAAATATTGGAAAACGCTTAAAGCGGAGAGATCAGGATGAAACTTGGTGGAACGAATAAGCACACGTCCAAGATAGGTGACTGACATAACCGGCTCGGATCTGCTCTCTTTGGTGGATTGGGGGGGGGGAGTAATTCGGTAAAATTATAAAAAATGAGGTATTTGTAACTTGCGAACGGGTGTTCAGATCTTAATGAAATTTGATATTTAGAAGGATCTTGTGCTTTAAAACTCTCATTTTAAATCCCGACCGGCATTAAGCCTTTGATTTTCCTCTTAAAGCAAGCTATTGATTCTTAGAATTTTACTAGAGCTCACATCACATGAGCTCTTGGCTCTTCTTGAGCTCCTCACAAGTGCCATATGAGCTCTTAGCTCTTCTTTTTGACGAATAGTATATAAATATAAGTAGATTCAAAAATTTATTAAATACCCCTAAGAGGTTTCCTTCCTCCCTTACCTGTATTTATGACCCCAGGGCAAGATTGCCCAATGTTTATTATGTACCTTCAAGAACATATGACTTTAAATGACATTAATTTAATATTATATGCATTACTCTGTAAAGCAAAGTATATGATTACCGCGGTTCCAAACCGGGGTAATCAGTCATTTATGAACGAGCCTATAAATCGTCAACTATATAAGATGTTGGGGAAAAACCAAAATATTCTAAGATACGGCACTATTGGGAATAAAATGAGATCCCCTGGAACTAAAATGGACGAATATCCTACAACTTTAGATAAAAAAAAATAATGTTCGTATATTTTATAGGTCTACAATCGGTGTTTCTTTACTTTTAAAGGCCAATAATGTTTAAAATGATTTGTTTTTAAGAATAATGTTCTTTTTAAAAATAATGTTCATACATTTTATAGGTCTACAATCGGTGTTTCTTTACTTTTCAAGGCCAATAATGTTTAAAATGATTTGTTTTTAAGAATAATGTTCTTTTTAAAAATAATATTCATACATTTTATAGGCCTACAATCGATGTTTCTTTACTTTTAAAGGCCAATAATGTTTAAAATAATGTGTTTTTAAGAATAATGTTCTTTTTAAAAATAATGTTCATACATTTTATAGGTCTACAATCGGTGTTTCTTTACTTTTCAAGGCCAATAATGTTTAAAATGATTTGTTTTTAAGAATAATGTTCTTTTTAAAAATAATGTTCATACATTTTATAGGTCTACAATCGGTGTTTCTTTACTTTTAAAGGCCAATAATGTTTAAAATGATGTGTTTTTAAGAATGATGTTCTTTTTAAAAATAATGTTCATACATTTTATAGGCCTACAATCGGTGTTTCTTTACTTTTAAAGGCCAATAATTTTATCTGCTTTGTAACAGCCGTGTAACCTAACAAATTCCCATTCGTATGAGGTGTTAAAAATGATATTGCCTCAAGGTGTTGTTGCCAATTATACATGTTTTCAACTTCCCTTTAAATCTGGTCGTAATAATAAGGAGATGTCAACATTCTTAATGATATTCTGGCAAACCCCTTAAGGAGTGCTTAAGCCAATGAGAAAGGAGAAAATCTTGAATACTAAGAATTATTGCTAAATATCATCTCTCATAACTACAAACTTAAGAATCTTTGGGATTATTAATCAGTATAAGATCTACAAAATGACAAAAAAATCAATGATGTATGATTAGTACAACTCTTTTAAATAGTAAAGGAAGAGTATCTTAAATGGCAAATTTTAAAGGAAACTGATGATAATAAAAAAAAAAATTCACGACCAAAAATTTTGAAATCTTGTGGCAAATCGAGAGGCTACTTTACAATTCTCTACATCTTCCAAAAGTAATTTTATTACTACTTTAAAAATTAGAGGTGTCCCCACTAATTAATTTTTTTATGAAGCTCTAAAGAAAAAAAATGCAAATTTGTTCGGCCTATTCATGTTAAAGCTTTCAATGAAGCCACAATAATTTTTTCATCAAAGAATCTGCTCGTGTCTGCTGTTAATACGCATTTCACTGCTATAGGAAAATAGCATTGGCTTCAAACCTCGGAGATTGACCTTAAAGAATGCTTTTGGCTCTGCTATTCTGAAAACAAAATCATATGATAATTGCTGGTAATTATATGAATGCCAATTCAAATGTCTAAATAGAAAATTAGAAACCTCTATCTGTCGTTTTTGGTGGGATTAGACCTAAGATGTGCCCAAAGGGCAAAAAAATGTTTTATCCTTGTATTAATATTATTTTATTACATTATGATATATTTATTATTTTATTGTATTAATCTTAATATTATTATTACTACTATTTTAGATTATTTTGTTGTCCTTGGTACTTTAAGAGATATGTTCACGGTCTTATGGCATTATAGGAATGAAATTAATCGATGATAAAAGCCTGTGGTTTACTTGATAGTAGGCTGAAATGAATGCGATTTTAATTCCTATTTTGCAGCAAAATACTAACAAACATAATACAACGGAATCATGTCCTAATAATAAAACTCTAAGTTCTAACAGATAAATTCAGGATCTTCTATCTACAAAAAAGGGAAGAATTATCCTTTTACTCCTTTTCTTGTCTATCTACTCCCTAGCCTATAGTTGATTCTCCATTGAATAGGCTATAAAAGGCTTTTTAAAGGCTATAAACTTTTACCATTCCCATATGCTTCCAGCCCATTCCCCTCCTTTCTTGAAGTCCTGAGTATTGTGAGTCAGTGTTTTCCAGGGCCATATCCAGGATTTTTTTTTGGGGGGAGGTGGTCACAAAAAAAACTCTTAAAAACGCATCAAAAATTTATTTATATTCATTTCTATTACTTTCTTACCAGTCGGACAAACATTTCGGGGGTAGAGGGTACAAAAAACCTTAAAAAACGCATCAATATTTTGTTTATATTGAATTTTGTTACGTTTTTACGAGTTGGATTAACATTTCCGGGACGGAGTTCAAACCTCCTCCCTCTGGATACAGCCCTGGTGTTTTCACATCTTTGCCTGAAATAGGAACCAAGATTCGAGGGGCGCCCATTCTCGCAAATTACGTGCGCCAGGTTACGCGTGACGAAACTGTACTAAGTGTGGTGGAATTGTGCGCCAAAGCTAGCGTTCTAGGACATACACAGGCGGTGGAAAGCGGGAACCCCCTCTCCGGTGCTTTGTCCTTCATTAGCAAAACTTTTAAACATGATAAGCTCGGTTCGAGACAAATCTAGCGTTTTCTCCTTTTGCCTTAAAAGCATAAAGTTCTCATAAAATGTAAAAGAAAAGTTTAGCTGTCCAATTAAATTAGAGAATATAAAGATAATAGTCAAATGCATAAGCAGGCACTCAATTTTTGTCTTTTTTATATAGAGAATTCAAAGGCTAACTTTTTATCCTTTGAGTCACTCCCTTTTATATATCCTAGGCTTTTTCTACTGCGTTATCATAGGAACCGATGTCTGCATAGCTTCACTACTAAAACTTTAAAGGACATAAGCCCCATTTCCAGTTTATGATTTCATTGCCAAGATGTTTGAAAGCTTCCCCAAATGACATTATATCTCCCCAATGAAATTGTTGTGTACTATTGTGTTAAAAAGTGTGCTTTAATTATATTGGACTTACTTTCGCAATCCAAGTAAGTCCAGAAACAGTTTTGTGCCTAGACATGTTTTTTCGTCCCTGTACTTGCTTATTGTACCAAGAACACTAAAATTGAGATCGCAATCTTTAACTTGGTTAAGTGGAAAGTTACACAACCAGGTATGGAAAGAGTTCCGAAGAAGCGACATTTATGGTATCGAACGTACTTGATGTCAATTGTTCACTAAGTATCTGTGCCCAGCATGGACCAAAACACTAAGAAAACCTTAAAAGTACTTAAAAACAAATACGTCATACATCATGTGCTTAATGTAAAAATTAAAAAGTTTAAATAGAGACTGGGCAAGCATGGTAACCATTCGATAAAAGGTTACTAACTCCTTTTGATACAGGAAGCTTTAAATCAATTAGTCAGTTAATATCCTTTCTTTTTTCTTTAGAATTACGACTGTCGAAATCACATACGGGCTATTCAACCTATTGGTGACGGATCTCGACTGTATGTGTGTGGAACAAACGCTCATAATCCTAAAGACTGGGTTGTTAAGGTAAGTCGAGTTGAGGGCTAGCCCCCTTTCGAAATCATGTACACTAGGTGACGCGTGCCACATACGGACCATCGTCCTGGTGAAGGAGTGTGAGATGTGACACTTCTAGATTCACACCAGCTGATGAAGAGGGGTGAGCCCCTCAAGCCATTTTCAAAACAAATGGTCCGTGAGAAATCAAAACACATTAAGTTTCCTTAAAAAAATTCGTAATTGATCATGAATGTTCATAAGAAAAGGTAAGAGGTAATCTTCAAGCTAAGAATCATTACGATAGGAACTTAACTATCTGAGTATGTATATATATATATATATATATATATATATATATATATATATATATATATATATATATATATATATATATATATATATATATATATATATATCATTATATGTCAAATGGTGCGCATTTTTAACAAACATTTTCTTACATTGTTTACTCAAGAGCTGTAGTAAATGAATGAATTTGAACATTACCCTCAAAAAGTTGAAAGGAATAATTATTTCACTGGTTTTCAGGAACCTTCCGGAGCCTTCCATTTGATTTTTTTTGTGCTTTTGAACTACAAAGTGTGGGATTTTGTTAATAGAGTAGCTACTAGCTGAGGGGCTATCAAGTTTTCGAAAAGTACGCTAACCGGGTCGTGCATCCGTGCTTGGCAGAAAGGTGCTATGTGTGGTATGGAGGGAAGTATGCAATTTGAAATGGGGCAAGTGGCTTTCCGAGATGTATACCAGGTGGGGAAAGGTAGGAAACTGTTCTTTCTTGCGAATAACAGGTTCACAGGGACCTTTGCAGGTGAGGGGGCTCGGGACCCAGACCCCTAAAATCTTAGATTTTACGACTTTATGGGCATTTTCTTTTCAAATTATCACTATTTGTCCGCCCTCCCCCGAAAAAGGATTTTGCAATTCTGTGCAGGTGACTGCAGGTGCAAATGTGATTAAATAATATATATATATATATATATATATATATATATATATATATATATATATATATATATATATATATATATATATATATATATATATATATATATATATATATATATGTATTAAAATGTATAATCATTAAATAAAAGCATATTCATTAAAAATCTTAGATTGTCTTTGTCTTAGAACAAAAAAAAAAATCTCTTGTTTTCAGTCTTCTGATGCTTGCTTTTCCAACAAATTCATAAGGGAAAAGAGGTTTTCAAATTATCTGAAAGCTTTTGTTACTGATTCTTTACATACAAATATCAAAAGTAATTTTTGTTTTTGCTCTTTCAATATTATTTCTCTTCAAATTAGAAGCCGAATTCTATTTTTTGTCTCTTACAAAACAAACAAGGAATTCTAATTTCAGGGAATGTAAACCCTCCCCCCTCCTGTATGTCATAGGAAACTATTTGTAATAAAAGCAAACGGTGAATGCCATTTTCAGATTATTGAGAGATTTTCTTTTCAAAGAAATCTAATCGCAACGTTTTTTAATCTTTCGAAAATTGAGCGTGATATATTCTAGGAATTGAGCTAAGGGAACAATTTGAGCACTTTATTATTGGAAATAATAAAGCACCATTTATTCAAAAGATGAAAATAAAAAAGAGCAAGGGAAGAAACGGGACGAATTTTTCCAAAAAAGTGGAACGGAAAACCCAACAAAACTCCCCATTATCTCGATTGTGCACTCGATTGTCGTCTTCACCTGTCTTAATTACTATTTTTTTGTAAATATTTGAAGTAATATCTTTCAGTAAAACATATACAACTCCAAGCCTAACCTTGGCTCCTCTAAGATTCGGGGCTCATTTAAGGTAATACGATACCTTTGATTAATCACCCAATCTTGTCCATTATAAATTTTTTAGTATATATGACCAAATTATTTAGGCTTTACTGGGTGGTTTTACTATAACTTGTAGAGCTTGGTTAAGAGATCCGAATAAGTGACAGAAAACAAGTTCAATACGGTTCCTGCTATTCCGGAAATCTTAGAAAAACCATTTAACTTGTCACGTTTTGTGCTGGAGATAGAAAATATTCAGTTGTAATGAAATTTACATCACCAGAAAGTGTGAATTTTGTTGTGTTCATTTTATTAAACTGAGCAGAATTTTTAAAGTTCAGGAAAGGAAACTCCCTAAAACTGTTGCCTGCTAGGAGATCGTTTGAGCAATATGGGCGCTTTGGGAGTTCCCTGTGGTTTCACCCGCTATGATTGACAAGCTCATCTACAAAAACGACATAAAATCTCCATCAAATTACGGAGTCCAACCACAAATCCTTGACAGCTCTCGATGATGGCGAGTTCCATGGAAGAATTTGCTAATCTTTATCTTTATCTCTGTGACTATTATACGACGCTGAAGTTCGCAAAATGATTTTAAGGTACCGTGTTGCCTTCAGATTCTTTAAAGAAAAAGCCGCGCTCTGAACTCGAATTTGTATTTCGAACAAAAAAATCTTGAATGGGCTGGGACAATGGTGATTTGGCTGAAAACAAGATTGACCTTTGTTAAAGGGGCTATCAGACTCAAAATTTTGTATAATTTTATTCTTAGTTGTTCTGGTTACTTCAGGGTTGTGATGTTACCCGCTGAATACGTATTCGGAAGCTTTGACAAAAATGTAAAACAAGTGCTTGAAATACATCTCAAATTAGAGCTTTCTCCAAGAAAGGCTTATCCAGCTCCTGATTTACAACAACAGCATCCCCCCGAGCCCTAACTTCTCGCAAAATTTAGGATTGTGATTTGAGAGCAGAAGAACATTTAGAGTAAAATTAGACGAATTGCATGGAATGTACAAGCAAATATAGAAAGTGTCTTAGGGATAACGGGCTTGAAGCCCCCTCCACCTTTTCCCGTAGACGTGCCTGTTATAAACCTTAAACTAATACACTGAAACTTGTTTTCAAGTAAATGAAGTTTCTTTCAGTTAATGACATTTCAAGTTAATATTGAAGCGTAATTCCGTATCGATTGGATTGCAGGGTAATTGAATTTTTTCTTCTTCTTCTTTTCTTTTCTTTTCTTTTTTATTTTCTTCTTCTTTTTCGTATTGTTTTTATTTGTATGTGTATTGGGGTTGTAAGCCCAAACAAGCTTTGCTTTGGGCCATTTGCTTGTTTTGTTATTTATATTAATAAACCCATCGTTCTCTCTCTCTCAAATAAATCCGCTCCTTCCCTTCTTGTAAGGCTTGAAAGTTTCTTGAAATGTTGAGATTGACACACATGAATTAACAAAGTGCTTTGTAAATGAAATGTATTGTTGAAAGATTAAATCTTCATTTTCTTGTACGTGGTCTATAGAAAGAAGAGAAACCAATGTGAGGAATTGCACTTACCCCACCCCATTGTTAATCATTTGTCTCATTTCTCATATACAATAATGCTGGTTGTTGGTACCCTCAACTGGAAGATATGATGAAGTTGTAATATGTGTATTGACAGTTTAATCATGAATGGGAGGGAAATGCAGGTGTGTCGTGTCGACGAAACCTTTTGGGTGCGGAAAATAGACGGCTCTGATTACAAGACCTGTCAAAAGTAGCTATGCTCAGCTATTTGCTTAAATACTTCGATGGCTAACTAAGATGAACGACGTGATTGGAATATTAATGGATTCCTGTTCGATTGTTGCCTATATCACATATATGAATGGGTTTATGTGCACACATCATAACGATGTACGAGAGGGAGGAGGGGTACTTTATTGTGAAGCTTATTGCAAATTAGGTTTTCTCTGAGAAGGGGTTCATTTTGATCCCAAATCTTCCCATGTGGGGCCAATTCACGAAAATTCGGGATATGTGGGGAAAGTGTTTTTCAAAATCTAAGAGAGGGGCAAAATGGCATTTGCTATCACAAATTCGAAAAATGATATTTTGCTACACCCAAAAAAGGTTGGCAAATATTTAATGGGTATGTGCCTCTCCCCCCTCGCCACATTGACGCTACTGCTATGGTAGGTCTCTTTTGATTGATCTTAGAGGGGGAAACTTCCCATATTCGCCTTATGCTTTCGTGTGTTACTACACAAGTGTACACAGTCAAAACTTTTAAGGGGGTTAGGGATTTCGATGCTTTCCCAGGTTTGGAGTGTAACAGTTAACAATACTGTTTGCAGGCTTAAATATATGGATATTATCCATTAAATGTATGTTAATATTTAATGTTGTGGGTCAATTATTGTCCATGACCCTCATACGAAGTAACCTAGAACTTAAGGTCATGAGCTGTTGTGTTGTGGGACAAGTTCTCGAAAGTGCAAAAAATGGCAAATTTAAATAAATCAATGCCTCGCCCCCTCATGAATGTCCCTGTCTTGAATCTCTGGTTTCGACTTAATACCGCCTGAGATATAGAGTATAGAGAAGGATTAACAAATATAAAGTTGAAACAATAGGGAAAATCTTTTCAAGACAGTGGAAATCAATTCTGTGAATATTTCGGCCCTATGTCCAAGGGCCGTCTTCAGCACAACACGAGAAAGAGAGAAAAAAATATGTATACATAGATAAACTTACATTAAAATGCGAAAATTAAAACTAATAATGTTAAAAACTTTTTTTTAAACAGCCCTAGCATCCTTACTTCAACGAAGTTCAACCAGAAGTTCATAGAGAAGGATTGGTTTGAAAAGTATTGAGGCCTATCCGTAACTTTTTTTGCAGTACAAGATGTGTGCGGTTTTTAAAATTCGAAAATGGTTTCTTTGTTTTCCGTAGCCTTTACGTTGATATTATTGTAAATCTTTAACTGCATCTCGGTTGAATCCATTGAGGGGGGAGTCACTTTCAGAAATCATGTGCACCAGGTGGTGTGCACCAGTCCAAGCTTGGCGAAATGATTTCCAGGAGGGGTATCTGAGACCGATAACCATATGCTTAGGCCGAAAATAGTTAATTTTCCTTTGGTAGTCTTCGCCATAATCCTAGGTTGGTGACTCTATCCCACCCTCTTTATCAGGTATGGTAACTGGGTATCATTTCTGCAAGAACAGGATAAGCTCCAGACAAAAGATTTTGGCGTTTGAGCCTCAGGACCCACCAAAGCTGGGGTATTTATTACCCATACGCTAATAAAAGAGATCTTATTACGGTGCTTGTGTATTATTCAGAACACACTCAATAAGTGAAGTTAGGTTCTTTCGTGAAACAAACTCCGATGCAGGTACATTTTATGAGAAAATCTAGTTTCATAGCCACAAAGACAAAATGTTAGGTTAGGTTAGAATTCTAAGTTGCAATTTTACAATTTTCCTAATAAAGTATTATATTTTCATCATATTTTGTTTTATTTCATTAGCTTTTTCAAAAGTTTAAGCTATATATTTGCACATTAGGGGGGTGAGGTGGGGTGCATTATATCAAATACCTAACTTAACCTAACCTAACCACCTCTATTAATTAAAATGTACCTGCATCGTAGTTTGTTTCACGAAAGAACCTAACGTCTCTTATTGACTGTGTTCTAAATAATACACAAGTACCCTTATTACTTGTATGGCTACATTTTATAGATTATAAATTTGTCAGTTTCCTGTAGATCCCAGTACTACAATATTGACCAAAAAAATAAGTTGTTTGGAAACGTATAGCTTATTCACATTTGTGCTTTGTTATTTCTTTTTGACAAACTTGAGATTGACAATCGAAAACTTGAGATGACAACAATCCCGCCAACCTTTCCTCCCCCGTTTCCCAACTCAGCTGTCCCATTTCAATGGATCGCACTTTCATAAATCATATACATTAGGTGGCGCGTGCCAAACGCGGTGGAAACTGTTCCAAGGGTGGCGGAATTACGCGCCATACATGGCATTTTGAGATGTACACTAGGTGGTGGTGCCCCCTCCGAATCTCTCTGTTTTTTTTTTTCAAAATTTTGGGATAGGAACAGAACATTCATTGGGGAGCAACATGGAAGTAACAGGGGTGTTTTTGCGTGTGTGGGGAGGGGTCATCCAACATAGATGAATTGCTTAAGAGCGATACATGGATAAACCCCCCTCCCAAAAAAACCTTGTGTAACTTGAAATTAAAAAAAAAAACTGGCTCGTTGAACATATGGTGCCGTTGGAAGATACCAAGATACCGTTGAACAAATCTTGGAAGAGGCCAATATTCGATATGCGTGACATCTGTTTGGACAATTACAACAAATTGGTAAATGGTGACATTACGGATATTGAAACGTTGATGAAGGAAAGGCACAAATAAAAAACATGCGTGAAGAGCAATAAAAGCTCTTCACGGTAAAAGGGAGGTGTATGAACAGAGTAAGAAAGAAAATATTTTTGCATTTATTTGCATAAAATCAAGCATATACACAAGGTAGCGCGTGCCAGGCGCGGTGGAAACTGTTTCAAGGGTGGCGGAATTACACTCCATACATGGCATTCTGAGATGTACACCAGGTTGTGATGCCCCCTCGGAATCTATCTTCACTAAAGATATAGAATTCAATTGTCTGCTACCTCAACATACTTCTTGCTATCAGTCGACACATACAGGATAAAATCTATCGTTTTTTGCAATAGTCTGCGCTAACTAACTTTTAAGGGATTTCAGGCGAAGAAGGTAACAGGTTTTTTGTCACCTCTGTTTTGCTGCTCTTAAAATCATCTAATTTATCTCTTAATCTTAATTATGTTAATCAGTCTATGCTATAAAAACTTGCTGAAGATTCTCATTTCATCTGGAAGCGTAAAATACACCACAACCTGTTTTTGCAAATAGTTCTTTTTTATTATCGTTGATGGTCAAGCCAAAGAGAACAAGAGAGATTAATCAAACAGTTCGTGGTAACGAACTGTAGTAAGGAGCGACCCGGCTCAATAGTAACCAAAACTCTAAAAAATGGAATTTTGATACCAATAGCTACATCAAAAGAATCGCATTTAATGCTGGTTTTAAATATATAAGTTTCATCAAGTTTAGTCTTACCCATCAAAAGTTACGAGCCTGAGAAAATTTGCGTTATTTTAGAAAATAGGTGGAAACGCCCCCTAAAAGTCATAGAATCTTAACGAAAATCACACCATCAGATTCAGCGTATCAGGGAACCCTACTGTAGAAGTTTCGAGCTCCTATCTACAAAAATGTGGAATTTTGCATTTTTTGCCAGAAGGCAGATCACGGATGCGTGTTTATTTGTTTTTTTGTTTTTTTGTTTTGTTTTTTTTCTTTTTCCCAGGGGTGATCGTATCGACCCAGTTGTCCTAGAATGTTGCAAGAGGGCTCATTCTAACGGAAATGAAAAGTTCTAGTGCCCTTTTTAAGTGACCAAAAAAATTGGAGGGCACCTAGGCCCCCTCCCACGCTAATTATTTTCCCAAAGTCAACGGATCAAAATTCTGAGATAGCCATTTTATTCAGCGTAGTCGAAAAACTTTATAACTGTGTCTTTGGGGACGACTTACTCCCCCACAGTCCCCGTGGAAGGGGCAACAAGTTACAAACTTTGACCTGTGCTTACATATAGTAATGGTTATTGGGAAGTATACAGGCGTTTTCAGGAGGATTTTTTTGGTTTGGGGGAGGGGTTGAGAAGAGGTGGATATGCTGGGGGAACTTTCCTTCGAGAATTTGTAATGGGAGAAGAAAATTTCCATGAAGGGAGAGCAGGATCTACTAGCATTATTTAAAAAAAAAACAATTAAAAAATAAAAGTGAAAAAGCTTTTTCAGCTGGAAGTAAGGAACAGCAATAAAACTTAAAACAAACAGAAATTATTACCCATATGAGGGGCTCACCTCCTTCTAATACCTCGCTCTTTACGCTAAAGTATTTTCAGTAATTTCAACTACTTATTCTACGGCTTCTGTGATTCAGGGGGTCATTCTTAATGAATTGGGATAAAATTTAAGCTTTAGTGTAAAGAGCGAGGTACTGACGATGGGGCGAATCCCCTCATATATGTAATAAAAACATGAGAATACAAAAGTTCTTTACGTAAGCTAATTTATAAGTTACGTAAATCTTTTACCAATAAAAAGATTCGTAAAAAATTAAAAGTTCTAGTTGCCTTTTTAATTAACCAAAAAATCGGGGGGCAACTAGGCTTCGTCCCCCGCTCTTTTTTTCTCAAAATCATTCGATCAAAATTATGAGAAAGCCATTGAGCCAAAAAAAAGAAAAATATGCAAATTTCGTTTTGATTATTCCTCTGCGGAGAGCCAAAATCAAAACATGCATTTGATTCAAAAACGTTCAGAAATTAAATAAAAAAAACAATTTTTTTTAACTGAAAGTAAGGAGCGACATTAAAACTTAAAACGCACAGAAATTACTTCGTATATGAAAGAGGCTGCTTCCTCATAAACGCCCCGCTCTTTACGCTAAAGTTTTTTACTGTTTTAAAAAGAAGAATTGAGCGAAAGAGTCAAACTTTAGCGTAAAGAGCGGGGCGTTGATGAGGAAGCAGCCTCTTTCATATACGAAGTAATTTCTGTGCGTTTTAAGTTTTAATGTCGCTCCTTACTTTCAGTTAAAAAAACTTGTTTTTTTTATTTAATTTCCTAAAATATCATATTAAAAAATGTTCCTAAATTTCATTGGCTTACACTGTGAT
Organism: Artemia franciscana; assembly: GCF_032884065.1. Classification (NCBI taxonomy): domain Eukaryota; kingdom Metazoa; phylum Arthropoda; class Branchiopoda; order Anostraca; family Artemiidae; genus Artemia; species Artemia franciscana. The sequence continues at coordinate 46,643,712 of NC_088871.1, read as the reverse complement.
GCATTTTCGTAGACTAATCACAATATTTCTTAAAGTACCAAGGACACCATGAATGAAATCGGATTCTTTAGATTGGTTAAGTGGAAATTTACACAACCATATACGTCTGTAAAAATTAGGAAAACCCGGGAACTCAATTTTTAATGCAAAAGACGTTTGATGCAGGCATGCAGTTTGAACATTTAGCCAAGTTTAAAAATAAAGAACGTGTTTAAAATCAACAAAAAATAAGCGATAAAAATATGTCGTCTAGAAAGTGTAACTTCCTGATTGATATGACAACAGACAAGGCCATTAATTGGTAGTAAACTAGTCTTAAAAAACAGTAATTGAATGATTATAATTATGTCATAATTTTGCCTTAACCTCTGGCTACCATAGAGAAATTGAAAAGAAATGTGTATATCGTTAAATAGCTAAAAATCTAAGCTATACTTTGCCGGAGAGGTAAATAGTTCCACCTTTTCAAACCTGATTTATTCTTCTTTGGGAATTTATAAGCCAGTAAAAAGACTTAAAATTCGGCTGATTCTCCTGTGTGAAATTTCAGACCATAGTAAGAAATGACGAGAAACGTTCCACAGGATTGGTCCTCATCTGTGGATCTTTAAGGCAGTAAAAATAATGAAAAGTTTTTGAGTCACAATTTTCTAGAAGTACTCTCCCGCTTTCTCCATGGTTGAGCTATCCTCTTAAATGAATAGGGTTTTCATGCATATTCAAGACTTTCCAAATTCCTTAGCTGATTTTTTAAATGTTAACTGCAGAGGCGTAGGTGGTTTGTTTAGCCCGCGTATGCAATGTCAGTTTTGTACCCATCCCCCCTTAGCAACGTAAATGGACATCTCTTTCATGAAATATACATCTATAGAAGCCCGATCCCGGAGGGTACCAGGTTTGAACTCCCCCCTCCTGAAATTTTTGTCTGACTGGTAAAAACGTTACAAAGTACATATAAACACAATTCTTATGAGTTTTTAAAGACTTTTTGTAAACCTCCCCCTCCCTTCGAACAAAGACCGCGGATACGCCCTTGCCTTTACGCCACCCGAAAAGATGTTAAACCCAAGTAGAAGTAATGGAACTTTTTAACGTAGCACATTTATAGAAGAATCAAACAGTTCGTGGTAACGAACTGTAGTTAGGACTGACCCGTCTCAATAGTGACCGAAACTCTGAAAAACAGAATTTTGATACCAATATATACATCAAAAGAATCAAATTTTTATGCTGATTTTAAATATTTGCCTTAAAATTTGCCTTATTTTCGAAAAAAGGAAAAACAATCCTTAAAAGACATAGAATCTTAATGAAAATTACACCATCACATTCATCGTATCTGAGAATCCTGCTGTAGAGGTTTCTAGCTCCTATCTGCAAAAATGTGGAATTTTGCATTTTTCGCCTGAAGAAAGACCACGGATGCGTGTTTTTTTTTTGTTTTTTTTTCAGGGGTGATCGTATCGACCCATTGGTCCTAGAATGTCTCGAGAGGGCTCATTCTAACGGAAATTAAAAGACTCTACTGCCCTTTTTTAAGTGACTAAACAAATTGGAGGACAACTAGGCCCCCTCCCACGCTCATTTTTCCCTAAGTCACCAGTTAAAAATTTTGATATAGCAATATTCTTGAGCATAGTCGAAAAAAAAATATGTCTTTGAGGACGACTTAATCCCCCACAGTCCTCAGGGAAAGAGCTGCAAGTTATGAACTTTGCCCATTTCTTACATATAGTATTGGTTATTGCGAAGTATAATGACGTTTTCAGGGGGTATTTTTTCTGGTGGTGGTAGGGGTTTATGTGAGAGGATCTTTCCATGTAGGAATTTATCATGGGGGAAGAGAATTTCCATGAAGGGGGCGCTGGATTAATTCTATTCTGTTATTTCTGTCCGTTTTTAGGTTTAATGTAACTCCTTACTTTCAGTTAAAAAAAAAACTCGATTTTTTTTATATTTAATTGTCCCATAAAGCTGTGTTAGAAGCCGACTTGACTACCTATGCACTGAAAACGTTCTTGCAAATTACATGAAAATTGTGCAAAAACAGTTCAGATTGTTTTTCTACCAGATGTGTATTACCAGACAAATATGCAGACAAATGTTTTGGGAGGGGAGGGACATAATAAAAAATATTTTTTTATATAATTTGTTAATATCAAGTTCCTATAAATTCAAGAAATTTTAGGATTATGGAGGGGGCTAGCCCCGAGGCACCCTCCCAAGTACGTTCCATACAGTGGTGAAATCAAGACTAGCTATGGGTCACAGCTTAGATACCAATACAGTTATGAAAACTCCTATCTTGCCCATGAGAAGCTTTTGGTACAGAGCTCTGAACTTGGCGCCTCCTCCAAGCCCGCGCTCCAACGCGTAGACCGTACTACAACACCATAGGTGGGAACACCATATCTCTGAAATATTGGTATCTGAGCTGTGAATTGCTCCGACTTTTAGATTCAAACCACAGCTTAGATACCAATGCCAGTTTCCTGTCTCCAGCCGCTAGCATTGCTACCGCGCACTGTGTCCCAAAAATAAATCGAGTTTTCATAACTGTATTGGTATTTAAGCTGTGCTCTGGATCTTCTTTGGAACATTTTTGCGTTATTTGGTTCTGGGAATTTATTAATTTGACAGCGGAAATGACAACATAAACTAGCGGTATGAACTGGTAAATAAACAGTGCCCTGAACTCGCCGGATTTAATTTGTTTTTATTGTTCACCTGGCTGCCTCTTTTGGCTAGAGCTATTTGTGATTGAGTCTATTGATTATACTTATCCCCTGAATGGGGTCTTTACATTTGGGACTGTAATAAGTTGATATCCCAGACAACGCATTGTTATTAGTAATGTGAATACGAACAAATGATAAACCATTGTATTTGTTCAAAGAGTTTGTATTTATTTTTCAGATTTAATATTTTAAATTTTCTTATGAAACTTTCCAGGATAGCTAGAAATAAACTTGGTGTTTCTAATCCATTTACATATAAGTTTTTTTTAAGTTTATTCTTCCTCATTCGATGAAAAAAGTATATCCTTCGGAAAATCTTAGAAACAAATAATGACGAAGACCACACTGCCTTTCCATAATACAAATACAGAAGAGAAAATAAAGAGGAGTTTTTTTCCCAAGACAGTGAATGAACTAAACCTATTTGAATATTTCGACCCTATAGCTATGGACCGTCTTGTGCAAAAAAAAAAAGACAAAAAAAAAAAAAAACAAAAAAAAAACACTTGCAATAAAAGTTCTTTGTTAAAAAGCCACTTTTTTTAATAGCCTTTTTTATTATTTGCTGAAGACGGCCCTTAGATATAGGGCCGAAATATTCAAAAATGTTTTGTTCATTTACTGTCTTGGGAAAAAAAGTCCTCATTATTCTCTCTTCTGTATTTGAATCTTAGAAACACTAAGGCTAGAATAATCTACCAGACTATCCCTTTCGTAGAATAAGTCAAAGTGATTAATAATGAAAGCTGATACAGCTTGGAGAATTTTATAGCCTACTAATACAAAATATTTATGCTATAGGCTTAGAAAAGGGAATTAGCCTACTGTGGTTTCCTAATGAAGATTAGTCGATGGGATGAGAAAATATTTCAGGCTTCACCCTATTCATCAAGATTGATAGTTTTCTTGGAAATTTCACAGGCTATTGTAAAACTGGAAAATTGATGATCATTTCTAGACTAGTTTTCCATCTTTTAATCACATTTACGAGGTATTGATCTTCAAATTTGTTCGTGCATGTTTTCCAATTTGTCAAACATTCCTCACGTGTTTTTGACATTTCATTAAAGGGACCAGCAAGTAAAAAGGGGTAATAGACGATGGCCAGTAGAAATAAATTCTGATACCTAACTCCATTTTTCTCTACTCTTCGTCATTACTCATGAGATGTCAATCGGATTGGAAAGTTTCCTTCTTGTAAAAGCAATTTTAAGAAAAATTAATGGACGATTGCGCAACTTTATTTCAAAGGCTGATATTTTTCTTTTGATAAGTCTTGCCTTTAGAAAAATATTTGATAAGTTTTTTGAAAGATGGACACCGTACATTTTTCTAACACCAATTCGGGGACCTGATTTTTTATTTGTTTCGTTTTTTTCGTGTAGGCCTAAGGCATAGGTCTGCTACAGGGGCTTCAATCCCCGATCTATAGAGAACAAAGCACGGGGTTTTCTTTTTTTTAATGAAGATACATGTAAAGCATTTTTCAAATCCTAAGGGGGGAGTGGGTTGGTTTTTTAATGAAAATACCAGAAAAGGTACTTTTTAAATCCAGGAGGGGTAACAAGTGCCCTTGACGAGCTGTATTTTGATAATATCCTACTCAAGAATCAGTATTCTCGATTAGAATAGGAAATGACTGTTGTCGGGAAAAAGTCTTTCTCTTCTCAAGAAAAGTCCTCTACTTAGTCATCTACTTTGTCATCTACTTTGGCAATGGTATTTTTCCAGAAAGCACATGTCTGTCGTAAAATTGCAAAATCTTGCGGCTTCCATTCATTCTACCCCAAACCCCCCTTTCCGTGGCCTTTGTGGTGGAATTCAAGACATTTTGTGGGGGAAACTCAGAGATCAAAAGACAAAAATAAAACAAAAAAATCGACAATTTTGTGTGATTCGACTTTTTGTCCTCTGACGATTCTACTTCTTCATCAAAAGAACTGGGTTATGTCAATTTATTATGGTTTATTTTGGTTTCAGATACTGCAAAATAATTGCATATTTCTAGAACATCATTAGTTCCGTCTCTTACAAACGATGATAAAGAATTCGCCTTTTATCAACTCGATTTGAGGAAGCACAATACATTCAATTGAAAATACATTCAAATTTGTCGAAAAACGCTGGAAAAATTGCGAATTTCTTGATTTTTAAGCAAGTTCAGAATTTCCCTTAACTCCTCCAAGAAAAAGTCTAAGCAGTGTCATTTCTAGCTCGGGGAATGGATAGACCTGAGACTAGTATATCTAATGAAATAAGTGTTTAGTCCTTTTGTACGGGTTACAGCTACAGGCTGGCCCTAAAAATCGCTGGTTTCAAAGGGATGATAAACCTTAACGGGTAAAATTCTTGATTAATTTAATTACAGTTTAGTGCTCATCCAGGTCTGTGTTCTTTATCTGGATGTTTTCGTGGTATTGTGAAGAAGTATTTTTATTTTTTTATTCCAATTTCGCCTCAACACCGCACTGGTGCCAAATACCTATATCATTTTTCGTCGGTAACTGGGTAAATTTGAAATAAAAATTTTGTGGTTTTCTTATTTTAAAAAGATTCATCACGATTTCACTCTAAACTGAATTCTAAATTTTGGATGAAACTTTAATGGACATTTTCAAACTGAACCATAGGACACTAACTTAAATTTCTATGATATTAATAATGCTAAATTTATATGAATATATTTTTGTTGGGGGGGGGGGGGGGGGGGTGAAATGACAACTATTCCACTGCAAGGGGCCGATCAGGTCAAATCAAATATTATAACAAATTTATGGGTATATTACTACGACACCTTCCTGCCTGTTTACCTGACATGAGATACCCAATGGGTGCAGTATATTTTTTCTACTCGCTCGTTTAATATGTCTCCTTGAGGCAATTCACGTCATTTTGGGCTGAAATTTTAGAGTTTGACAGTTCGGATTAGGAAGTATAGATGTTACAAACGGCGCTACCTTATCATCCCAGCTGCGGAAAGAGTCCCCGACTGTACTTAAGGACTGGGAAGATATAACCTCCTCTGATTTAAAAACAGACACATTTTATAAATATGGGTACTTTACACCAACCTTCGATCTAGCATTTTTTTTTCTAGTTGATCGCTCTTTTTTTTTCTTTTTTTACCAACTGATCTTAAACAATTTTATTTAAGTTCGTCTGTATAGGTGGTCAAATCTTCGAAGAGAAATTATTCGATGGTACAAAAACTTTTAGAAACCATCAAAATTGTGTTTTGATGCTAGATCGAAGGCCGTATCCCCCCCGAAATTTTTCCGACTCTTAAAAACGTAGCTAAAATGCACATAAACAAATGTTTGATGCGTTTTTTTAAACCTCCCTCCCTCTGAACAAAGATCGTGGATACACCCTTGGCATTGTGGCACCCCTAAAGATGTTACACTTAGGTAGAACTGTAATATCACTAAACCCTCACTACCTACGACATTACTACGACTACCTACGACTAACATCACTAAACCCTCGCTACCTACGCCACCGGCTAATTGAACCACTTCACTCGGCTTGATGTTTATCCATTTCCAGTTCAAAAAATGGCGCGAATATGGTTAAAGTTTATTTTGTTAATAAACCTGAATACGGCCTTGTCGGCAAAACGTTGACTTACGACCATTTATTTTACTTTTTATCTTTATATCCTTTAATTACGATTTTTGTTATAAGCCTTGTTTGTATTGCAATAGTTGTTCGTATTGATTTTGAGGAAAAAAGAAAATAACATAAATCTGTTTCTTGGAGAATAAAATTAATCAGGAGGGGAAAAAAATAAATAAAAGGTAATAAGATTAATCATAGAAAAAAAAGGGAAACGAGAAATTAAATTGTATACTTGTACGCTTCGAAAGTATTCTTAATCAGCATTTTTTTTTTCTTTCCCTCTACACCCAAAAAGATCGCTTATAATCCGTTGTATAACCCTTTTAGGTTGACCTGGACACAACTAAGGGTGTTGGCAGAGATTATACCATTTCACATCTTGGCCGAAACGAATATGTTCCTGGTATTGGCAATGCTGTAGCCAAGTGCCCCTTTGATCCCAATGACAATTCAACCGCAGTTTGGGTCGAAAAAGGCAACCCTGGAGGACTTCCTGCACTTTATTCAGGAACAAATGCTGAATTCACTAAAGCCGACTCAGTCATCTTCAGGACGGATCTTTATAATTTAACTACTGGGAAAAGAGAATATACATTTAAAAGGACACTAAAATATGATTCAAAGTGGCTAGACAGTAAGTTATATTAAAAATTACTGAATCATATATTAGATATATGATTATTCAAAATATATGACAGTCATTAATTATTATTATATATGAATTACGTATTATCATTTTATTATTCATTGATTATTTATATTAATATTTTTATTAATTATTATTTTATATATCATTTGAAAAATCATTGGTTATTATTATAGTTATTTTGAATTTACTAATATATCATTAATGTATTATACATAATGAGAGAGGTTTACAATACATAATTATTTTATACAGTTATGTATTAAATTAAATTGTCGTATTAAAATTATAAAATTATTGTTAAAAGAAATATAAATCAATAGACATAATAATATATTTCTTTTTATATGGCATTTTTTTTTGTTTTATGAATCCTTGCTGCATCTTACGAAGTCGTTGTAATGTTTTGCATTATGAATATTATTATATACTTGGAGTATCGTATGTAAGCCTAAGGATTGGGTTTACTGACATTCCTTTGTCAAGTAGATTGTTACTTTTATAAATAAAGCTCTTTAAAATGAAATATAAGTGAATGAAAAATGTCTTATATATAATAAATAAAACGTAATAAAATGGTTTACACTGTATAGCTAGAAATAAAATAGGCCGATTTTGAGTTTTTCGTTATGTGAAAATTAAAAACACGGCAAATATGAAGCTTGACTTTAATTCAGTAAAGAAAACGTTATGTGTAGGAAGAATAATTGGTAAATAAGTAAAAAAAAAAATTATAAAGGCTTACGCAGTATACGCTAGAAATAAAAAAATAGTAATTTTGAATAGTGACAGAAAAACCAAAAATAAGAGGGAAAATGAAATGCGATTCAAAAATCTTATCTCTAAATAAATGCCCTCCTCCAAAAGAATTCTTTGAACGCCGTTTAGAGTAGATCTTTATTTGCTGGTTATACGCAGTAGTGGTCCTTGCCTCTCTTGTGCCCTGAACAAAATCTTGATTAGCCTTCCCCCCCTCTGACTCCCGCAAAATTTTCAGGCCAAATTTTAACGAAGTTTTCATTTATTAACAAAATTATTTCAATAAATTAATTAATTAATATTTTTTGTTTTTGTTTATTCTTTAAATTATTTAACTGCTATTATTTTAATTTACTTACTTTAATTATTATTTAATTATTTTATGTTTTAGTTTATTTTTTCTCATTAATTATTTCATAATTAGTTAATTATCTTCATTTATTAGCTGCACCACCCTATACTTTACTGTAATAAAAATACAATTTCAATGAATATAAATGATTATAACCGTTAGAATATTTATTAGAAAGTTTTTGCCCCTAAAATTTCTCTAGCTTGTGCAACGGTCTCTGTCCCTCCCCTAAAACCGAGTCAGGTTAAACGGGAGGCATATTTATTTCTTAGTAGATAAGTGAAGTCGATCATAGTTACTACCAACTACCTAGTGGAAGATCCACGAAAAGGATTCTCCCCACTTTCTTATTCCCTTTTCTACTTTTCTTTTCCATGATCCAACTCCTTTTGAACATAAATAGAAAGCCCTAACAGTTACAGAACTAACCATGATAAAGAAGCAATTTTGGCATTTTTTTTTTTTTTTTTTTCAAAGATCGGATGGTTTGATTGATTCAAAGGTCTTGCTAGTACAAAAGGCCCCTTAACCTAAAAGTGCACTTTTCTCATGTTTATGAACTAGCTTCCTTCCTGTACTAGCCCCTTTCCCGAATTTTTCCTTGGAAAATTTTTCCTGGACAAGCTCTCTTTCCGTAAAAGTAGTTTAGGATATGTTTTGACTATTGCATAACACGAGAAATGTATGGGGAAAGAAGTAACCAATTTCTTTCGTGAATCAGATTTCCCACTGTGCTTTTAAACCCCGTTTTTAACTAATGCCTGTTAAGTTAACGTGAGTTTCTTCTTACTTTCTCTTTCAACATTCGAAACTTTCATTATTTGCTTGTTCAGTTAGATGTTGTAAATTAAGTTGTTAGAGCTAATTTGCTTCGTTCAATATGCTCTTGTGTATTTCAATTTCCTGTCTACTCCATTGCTTGGCACTTTCCTGAAATTATGTTCTATTTATTATTTCTGATGTATTTTCTAATTCGAAAGTCAAACAGGGAAGTTTGGGGATTTGGGGCACAACTTCGTAATAACGGGAACCGAAAACAGTACGTTTCCCTAACTTGAGTCCATTGAGGAAACAAAAGTCTCCCATACGTTTTCCATGTAAATCCACTCTCCTAGATAAGATTTCCCAGAAGACCGAGGTTTCAACTTATCCAATTTAAACCTGTAGGAGTCGCTGAAATATATTCTAAATAGCTCCCGAATCTAAAAAAAAAAAAAAAACGTTAACAATGGATTCTTGTCGCGTCTTTATGTGGTTTATGTCACCCAAACTTTTCAAACAACGAAGTGTTTTTAATCCATAGACTTGAGAACGTTATAGATATTGGAGGAAGTGGGCTATGCACCCTCTCTTCTGACGATTTATCAGTTGAAAAAAGGATCAAAAAGGCAGGAATTTGTTTTAGATGGTGTAAAAACAAATGTATATTGGAGTCTTCGCTCCTATAAAATATAATTTTGACACTTTTGTTAAACTTGCTAAAAATAACAGAACAGTATTCTAAATAGGTCTCTGCTTGTATAGAAAAGAAACAGGGAATTCTTCTAATTAAGTTGGGGATAGTGATGACGTCCCAAATTTGTCACACAAAAAAGGTTCTCGAACGCTTAAGGGGGGGGGGCAGCATGCCATGCATATTTTCCTCAAGGCTCGTCAGTTCACAAAATGTGTTTTAAAAAATTAATTTAGATAACCTAAAAAAATAGGTAGTGTATTGGATTTTTTTGCTAGCATAAAATAAGATTTTTTAAAAGGTTCTTAAACATTTAATAATAGTTGAATAATTTCCTAGAGATTTCTCCGCTTGAAAATAAATTAAACAGCGAATTCTTGTGGCATCGCCATGTACAATGTATGTCTCCCAAACTGTTCAAGCAAAAGGTTTCTTAAAAAGGGAAGCTTTTTTTGGGGAGGACCAGCTGTCTATGCTCCTCCTCCTCCTCCAAAGACATCAAAAACAAAAACGTCAATACCAAACATATCTAATGCAGCCCTGTTTCAAAGAGAGAGAGAGAGAGAGAGAGAGAGAGAGAGAGAGAGAGAGAGAGAGAGAGAGAGAGAGAGAGAGAGAGAGAGAGAGAGAGAGAGAGAGAGAGAGAATTAAAAACTGTCGTTGCATAGCTTAATTCAGTTTTTTACAAATTCTTACATTTAAACAAAAATCACACACTATGGCTCAGCATGGAAAATCGATGTAAAGGAAGGCACAAATGAGTTGGCGTAACGATTATTTCGTACTTTAGGGGATAGAAGTTTATTTTGTAACCGAGTTCGACTATTGGGAGGGACTCAGGTAGTAGTGATCGGTGGCTCCAAGCCAGACTTTAAGTGGAGGTTAATTGCAATTAGCAAAAAAAATAAGGATTGATTTGATTAGCACATAATTGTCGGTTTCACCTGATTCAAGGTAAAAATAACCGAACGACGTCTTAACTATACAAAGGAGAATGTAATGGCCCGAAATATCTCTGCAAAGAACCCACTCCTCCTGTGCCAAAGAACAAATTTTAGTCTAAAAATAATTTTTGTGTGTCGTGTCGTGTCTGATATCATCCTTGAATCTCCGTTTTGTACGAACCTCAACACGCTCTCTCTTTCTCGCTCTCGCACTCTCTCTTTCTTTTTTTTATTAAAAAGGTAAACACATGCTCAAAACTTCATCTTTTTGTATTTTTGTCTTTGCGGAAATTTTATTATTAGTCAAGTGTTTTAAAGAAGTAGAAAGCAAATTCAAACGATACCGAAATGTCTCCTTAATATTTCACGATATACAGTTACCCCAAGAAGTTATCCAATATATATATTTTTTTCGCACTGGAAATTCTCACCTGATTGAGGTTGGTGCTTATGGACAGGTCTATTTAGATGAGAATCCCATACAAACGTAGCCTTTCTACTGTCTGGGTAGCTTTTTGATGACATGGCATGGAAGTGTAGTTTGTCTGATAGGTAGATCGACACCGCCTTCTCTATCGATGCTTTTATGTTTGTATCGATATGTTTGTATTGTATCGATATGTTTGTATGACGTTTATGTTGAAGATCCAAACATCAGGTCCCTTTTATATTTTCAAAGGATCCATCTGTAAGGACAAAGGTTTGGACGGGATCTCTATGTTTTGAAAGGTCTGTTTGTGTCTTGGTATTGCTGACAAAATGATCCAGAGGAATTGTGAGGTTGATGAGTCTTGAAGAGGTCGGGGTTGAAGAATAAGTCTGTAACTGAAATGCTAAAGCATCCGAATTTTGTCAACTTTTTTTATGAAGATACAAAGCTTGATTAAATCAAATAAAATGATGTTTTCTTAAGTTTTCTACACGATTCTGCTCCACAAATTGTGATTTTGGACGATTGCTTAGTCATCTCCAGAATATTGACTGGTTTGCTGTGCAACAACATCTTTCGCAATTTCGATATGACTCATGACAACTGGGAAGTTCAAAAATTAGATCTATATTTTTTGTCTCTGTCTGATAGGGTTTTGTTTTAGGCTTTAATTTTTTTTTCTTTTACCTAGCATATCTCTCTTGCCGAGGCACAATTGCCTCGTTGCCTCTCTTAAAGATCGCTCCATAGTTGGTCATCAATGGGTTGAGACTCAACAATGTTTAATGTCTCATGAAAATAATTAAAGAATTTAATTTCAGAGCCAAATTTCGTTGGGAGTTTCGACGTCGGAGAATATGTCTACTTCTTTTTCCGCGAAACGGCAGTTGAGTATATCAACTGTGGCAAAAATATCTACTCTCGTGTGGCAAGAATCTGCAAGAAGGATATTGGGGGAAAGAATATTCTCAGTCAAAATTGGGCGACATACGTCAAGGCCAGATTAAACTGTTCAATTCCTGGAGATTTCCCCTTCTATTTCAACGAATTACGTAAGTTATTTCCATTTATCGTCTACTGGTCTCACTTAGAGATTGTAATTACCTAATGACGGGAGGATATATTATATAGGAAATGTAAAAATATAAGAAATGGGGAATAAAAAAGATGGAAGTCACCGAAAAACTATTTAAACGAAAATGGTCTATCAAAAGAAGTAGATGGCATTACTGTTCAAGTTTTTTTTTAACGCTGTTGCTCTTAGACGCTTTCTCACGATTTCCAATAAATCCAACACCTAACATTATGCAATAACCATTACACATAACTTCATGTCTCCTATTTAATTAGAATAGTGCAAATGTTGGTGTTGGTAAGTTGTTTAGTACGAAAACGGTTTGTTTAGAAACAGGTTGTTGATCAACAATGTATTGTGAGAATAGCATTCCACGGTACACCGTGGATTCCACGGTACATGGATTACGTGGACACCGAGCACTCCACGGTACACTTCCACAGCACATCACTTCAATAAGATTCTTTACAAGTGGACCATTAGTCTTATGTAAAAAGAAAGGCGTACGTCGTACGCATGGCCCTAGGAAATGGGAGCAGGGGTAGCTTCTCCCCCTAGAACTATAAACTTAACAACAACGTTTCACATGTTACAATTTTTCTGTTGGATGTTCACTGGTAGGTGTTTGAAAAAGCCGGAAATAAACAGAAAATTCCAAATATCGTTTCCGATATCGATATTTACGTTTCGCTATTCAATATTGATCTTGGCCCGATACATAGATATATTAATTTTGATATTTAGTAACGCCCAACTTTAAACTTTAAATTTAGTTCTTAGATCAAGAAGCTTCTATCTCACTGTAATGTGATTTATGTCAAATTGCTTTTATGGTGTTTTGTGTTTATTCTGGAAATTGGAAGTAGGATAGTGCCTTTATTATATCATAATATTGCAAGAAGACAATAAGAGTATTGTAATCTAAGACGATCGATGACGAAGCTAATTGACGATTTAAGATTTTTGATTTCGGTGATTATTGATCAGTAAAGATGTCAAAAGGTAACATAGAATTTGCTGGCGATGTGAGCTTTTGTGAACTGTCGACATAACTTCAGCTCCCTCCCCTTCCATCACAGAATCGGCTGCCCACCTCCCCTCCCGTGCTGCCTACGCCCATGGTCGCACTTCTCCGTTTTCTTATTTCGACAGGTGAATTATTATTGCTGAAAAAGGTTACTGAACCCAGGAACTCTACTTATGAACCTTTAACTAAATATATTTATGTTCTTGCATGTGAATGAGTCCCACACCATTATGACATGCGCATTGTTTATAAAATACATACGTAACGTATTTTATATCTTTTATTAAAATTGAGGATTATGAATCTATTAGTTTTTATTTGATCAGTTTGTACAACGCATATTAGTCAACCCCATTGCATCAAATATCAGCATCCGAATAAAATACACCCCCAACGGAAAGGTCAACTCTTAAATGTTTAGTGCAGCGAACTTAACATTGAACTCCACAGCACCAAAGAAAAGTAAAATGAACAATTAAAAAGATCACAAGAGGAAATGATTAAAGCAAAAAGAAAAAGGAAAATAGTGTAAAGTAACTAAAAAAAATAAAAATAAAAATTTTGCAAATTAGAAAAGAAACACCAGGCAGGAGTGCGTGGAAGGTTACATGATATGGACAAATAAATAAGACAATCAGAAAAAGATAAAGCATATTTTTGATAAAGATAAATTTTTGAAGATAATTTATTAAGCCACATTGGCCGTTCGATCGTTTGTATTTGTTCGAGTTGTTCGTTTGTATCAGTCGACGGCAGTTTATATTTATTTGGATGTTGTGCGAATCGCGGATATTGGCGAATAACTCACTTTATTGTTGTTAGGTATTTGATTTTAATTCTTTTGATTTTTTGGCCTTTTATTGAATTTTATTTAATTTTTTGGCATTTTTTTTCATAGGTTTTGTTGTACTTTCCGCGTTTGTTTTTTGGTTTTTGTTTTTTTCCCCGCTCATATCATTTTGTTCGCGCTGAAGAAGAGAGGTGACTGTCCTCTCGAAATATTCACTTTCTGTGTTTTCTTCAGTATTTTCATTTGTCCTTTAAAAACTTCATTTTTGAGCGTTTTCTTTCTTTATTTTATAAACTTTGATGAAGATAAAGCTCTTTTTTATTTATCATTTGAAAAAGATAAAGCATATTTTTTTTTCATCTTCGAAGCTTAAACTAATCTTCGTTATTTTCTTTTTTAAAAACAAAACTGACATTGTTCAAACTGATTAGTGAATTCTATCTCTCAGTCCGTACTCTTGAAAGGAAGGGTATTTGATATCTAATTGACAACCTAGATCCTGTCTAGTGCTAATGGGAAAACTTGTGTTAATCAAGGTCAGTGTTGTGTTGATATACGTTATATCTGTTGGAATGTCTTTTGGGCATCAGTGTGCTAAAGCCCTTTCATGTCAAACCAGCTTTCTAAGGTTTTTTTTCTAAGATCAGCTTTCAAGATATCGCTCTTGAATTTCATAAGCAAAGCTAGGGAAAAAATATTTATTTATATGTTATAAAAAGTACTTATAGTATATATTATCGATTTTTTATAAAAATGGGAAGTTTTTAACTTTTGCACATTTTGACATGGATGAAACGTAATCTTAGCTAAATTGTACTTCCATTGTAATGCATGAATAATTTACTTGAATTTATTTAGTTCGATTTAACAAAATATTCCATGGCTATCCGAAATCTAATCCTATTCTTTACTAAATCCGATTAGGAGTTTACACTGATAAAATAGTTGAAATAATTATATGTGTCATTTTTATTTATCATTGATTAAATAAAAGTTTACTAAATAAATAGTAAACACAGAGTGTTTACTATCATTTTTCATGCAACTCTATTATTGAGCACAACCCATAACCAACCCATAAGCTTGCGCACAACCCATAAGCTTGCTTCAACAACCCACTGCTTCAACTCAAAATCACTCCAAGCTCGCTTTTTGCTGGGAATGAGTTATTGTTCTAGACCAGTTGCCCCCAAACTTATTTGGTCTACGGCCCTCTTTCACGAAAAATGTTGTTCTGAGCCCCCTAGAAATTAAATCTTTTTAAATTTCAATTGCAATGAAACAGACAGATATATGTAATATTTATTGATTTTTCGTAAAATATAGTAAAAAAAGGGTGTAAATCAGAAACATATATGTCTGTAACGCTGAAACTGTTTGAGGAACCAGAATGAAACTGATGTGCTGCTGGTGCTGCTAACAATTTACAAGCCCTTGGCCGAATTTTCATAAGCAGTAATCTTAAATCACCCCGATTGTCTATTTGCATTGTAAACTGTAATGTGCTGCTTGCAATGACTAAAAAACTACTGTAGCCTAAAACAACGGCTGAGTTCTTGGTTCATATATCCAAACCATGTATTTCACATATAATTTGTTTGCTTGTTGCAGACAGAAGGATGTCCATTTTTGTTGGGTTTTCAAAGTCTTTGGTGTCACCCACGGGCTAAGGTTTGACATAAAAAAACTCTGTCGGTTGCTACTAGATAAGATTTCGTGGGCAATATCCTCCTATGCGTGCTAGGTTTATCGTCGTCTAGGTTTATTCGTTTAACTTAGGATAGCAAAGAGAGGTTTTCCCAACAGTATTCCAGTAGGTATCCAGAAAAAAAATTTACAGAGCGGTCCAAAAATATACTTTTGGTATCTTAAGAGTCCCGTCACTTGGAAAAATATCTTCTGATATCACACCCTTACCCTAAAATTGTTCTTCCCTATGTGTTGCATAATCATTTGTTTTAATCCTACTACAGGTGCTTCCTTCAGTAACAACCCCTTGTTTTCTTGAATTTGTTTGGGTACATTTTTTTACTTATCTTTGCTCAGAATTGAGTATATGTTATCATTTTTGCAAATCTATAATTCAAGCACAATTGCTGAAAGTTTGCTTATTACAGGGAATAAGTTGTTCTTCTAGACCCAGTTAGATGTTTAGAATAGATACAAGCTTAGGGCCAATAAAATTTGTGTGATTTACTATTTGGAATATATGCAAAGATTAGCCAATGAAGATGATCCTCCTCCTACTCCTCCTCTCATCACAGGAGCACAGTTTGTGCATATTTTTATTTTATGCACAATCCTTTCAATTGTAACCCTTGTTTACTTGAATTTGTTGGGATTAGAAATATTTTTTCCTGCATTTGTATTTGAATTTCTTGGTGTCAAGGGTATGCTGTCAGTTTTGTTGGCTGAAAATTTGAGCTGTTAAACGTCTCAGCACCTCAATCGCCTTGTTATATATTCCAAAAATAAAAATTGAATTTATTACCCCTCCCCCCAGATTGATCTAAAGAACTGGCATTTTAACAACAATCTGATATAATTACGACTGTACAATGTTTAAGTTTTCCCCTTCCCACTAGATGACTATTGCCTCTCACAATTCTTATATTATGGTCAAATGCTTTTTTACGTGTGATGAGGAAAAGAAGGTAAGAGCAGGACGATTGTAATTAGCGAATATTGATGAGGAAAAGGAGGCAGGAGGAGGACAATTGTAATTAGCGAATCTTGATGAGGAAAAGGAGGCAGGAGGAGGACAATTGTAATTAGTGAATCTTTTGCCCATATCGTAGATACTAAATCTAAAAATTCGTTTATTATCTAAAGGCGCGTCCAAAAAATATGAATTTTAAAAAGTATTTCGTGAATTGCTGCAATTGCACCAACTTTAAATCGATTTCACCATAATTTTGGAAAATCTTTGCTTTTAGTCAATAAAACAGTTGGAAAAAATGACGGAAATCTGTCTTCCACGGAACATTGAAAATCGGAACCCTTCTCCCTAATAGGCTGGCTAGTCACGGTGATATGCATACCTAACATTCTTAGCAGACTCAGTACGCTTAAAAAAAATTCCCCAAAGGGATTAAGACCCCTCCAAAAGCTCTATCTGTTTTATTTGTTTAATTATTTGATTGAGCTTTGAAGCACTCTCAAGGAGTGTTCTCAACTTTGCACTCCATGGATCGAATGTGTTCCTCAAAGTTCGAGTCCTATTCTTTGAATGCGCCGGATCTAAAAATTCCCAATCTTCGAATAAGCCTTTAGATTCACTTCATTGTGCAGCTGACTAGGGGTAATTAAATAGCGAACTATGCACACAGTTAACAATCTTGTTTTTTGTTCTTGGTTCCTATTACCTTGTTGTATACCACTTGCGTCATCAATCTTGAATATTTAAATAAATTCTTGTTGTATTCTTTACTTTTTGTTTCATTTGTTGTAATTATATCTCATGAAACGAAGAATGTTTTGACAGTAATCAAGTTTGGAAGTGGTTAAATGCTTCTTTAATGGCCCCTCTTTTTTCCACGTGCTATTATGTATCCTACTATCGTATAGCATATGCTGTTGTATTTTTTTTTTTTATATATATAATGATCCGAAAAGGTTTTTTCCACCACCAGTTCCATTGGTTGGTAAAAAGCCTCTCTGAATCGAAACGCAATATCGGAGAGCGGGAGTATAAAACTAGCTTGACTCCCTCATCTCCTGTCAGGCATATGTACAGGGGGGGACTTAGTTCTGCTGATCATTCCCACCACAAACCTCCCCAAAATATCGAGACTGGTTGAGTTTCCCTTAAATTTTGCGTGTGTTTTTGCTCTTCATTTTCATTTTTGACCCGCTCACATGCTCGGTGTCGCCTCTCTTTTAGCCGTGTAAGTCTTTGCTCTTCATTTTCATTTTTGACACGCTCTAATTGTCTTTTTTTTGCATATCATCTAACCGTCTGTGTCTTTGCTCGTCATTTTCATTTTTGACACGTGTTAAGATTTTGATTACTTCAGACAATTTAGCAATGGCCTTTGCTTTAGCTGCCCGTCTTGGTGTTGTCGCAATTGATGGTCCAGGTTGTCGATTTTCACATCTTATTAAATTTGACGAAATGCTTATATGATGTACTAACGTAGTACATGACATCATTTCCAAAAACCAAAATTAAGACTCATAACGAATTTTTTTCTGACTTCTGACCTATCTAGTTCGTTTTTTTGATGCGAGAATATCCCAAGATACCATTTTTTCCCAAAAAAATATGGAGCTGTTTTCGAGAAAAAAATACATACATAAGCATACAATTGTTGCTCATTTATAAAGATAGTATACTCTGATGGTGTGATCAAACACACCATCATATATTGATATTGATATTTTC
Organism: Artemia franciscana; assembly: GCF_032884065.1. Classification (NCBI taxonomy): domain Eukaryota; kingdom Metazoa; phylum Arthropoda; class Branchiopoda; order Anostraca; family Artemiidae; genus Artemia; species Artemia franciscana. The sequence continues at coordinate 46,625,496 of NC_088871.1, read as the reverse complement.
ATCGATGGTGGTTTCCTTAATGACCCCTTTCCCAAAATTCAATGCCCATTAATTTGGTGTGATCAAACCTGAAGACACGTCGCTACTTCCCCTGCAAAAAAGGGATTTTCCTCCTTTTTTTTTGCTGGACGATTCTAAAACGGCTTGGAACATGTGAGGCTTTTTAGGTTCCGGATTGTTTTTTCATCAATTGTCAGAAACCTCCTCAGTACTGTTTACAGGTAACTGGGATCAATTGTATGGTAATTATTAAATTTTTGTGTACCATTTTTTTCCTTTCTTTTTGTATGGGATAGGTATGGTGAGAAACTACTACTACTTGTCGCAATTGATGGTCCAGGTTGTCGATTTTCACATCTTATTAAATTTGACAGTTCAGGTGTTGGTTCCAAAGAATCATTATTTATAGTAACTGCAACTGCAAATTTTCGTTTCTCGGGCCTTGAAGAACTCAATAATCTTATGTATTCTATGTATGATATCATGAAGAAGATGCTTTATATGATGTTATATATGATGTCATACGAAATGCTTATATGATGTACTAACGTAGTACATGACATCATTTCCAAAAACCAAAATTAAGACTCATAACGAATTTTTTTCTGACTTCTCACCTATCTAGTTCGTTTTTTTGATGCGAGAATATCCCAAGATACCATTTTTTCCCAAAAAAATATGGAGCTGTTTTCGAGAAAAAAATACATACATAAACATACAATTATTGCTCATTTATAAAGATAGTATACTCTTGCCCGTTCTGGTATTGAGGATATGCCGAAGTGTCTTTATAGTAATCCAAGAAGAATAAAACGGTTAAGAAGCTTCAAGTAAACCTGTAAGTTGAAACAATAGCATGGGGTCTACAGAAGTATACCTCGAGTTAAACGTAAAATTCATACCTTCCCTTTTCTGCGCTCCTGTTTCCTCTGCAGGGTTGCCACCCGGTGAGAAAAAATCCCTAGATTTTAGTGATTTTTTGTTGATTTAGGGATTTTCTTCAGTAATCTAGTAATTTATGTTCTGATTTAGTGATTTTAGTTTAGGCAATATAAAAAATCACTAGAAATAGTGATAAATAATTGAGGGTGGCAACCCTTCACCTGTGTCACCCCTACCATTTAGAGAAGAGATTGGAAGAATTTTGAATTTTCTTTTGTTTCTGCTCCTCTGTTTTACCTTCCCCAAGTTTATGTTGTTTCCCTTCAATTAAATTTAGTGATAACTAATCTCTAGAGTTTAACATATTTAGGTTGAACTAAGACAGCTTTTGCTCGAGAAATTTGCATGTTTGGAGTTTAAGCGATTTTCTAGAAACTTCCGCTAAATTTGGATCCTCTCCTATCTACTAAGCATCAAACTTTCCTCTGCTATTGTTTTTATTATCTTACCATGCATGATCGTACGTTGGATATGCAGGGCGTCCGAAAAGTTGCCCCCTAGATACAAAATTTACTTACAAAGACTATATGTATGATATATATATATATATATATGTTTGAAACTTGGTCGGTTTTGAAAACAACGCCAAAATGGTACAAAACTTGTCAGTTTTTGCTATTGGATTCAGTGATTTGGTAGTAGGCTAGCAGTTGGAGCGTTCAGGAAACTGGAAATAATTACAAATCAGGGAAAGCTCAGACTGTTCCCTGGTCAAGCTGGTCATAGCTTAAAGGCTGCCTATTTCAGGAAGGGATTCAAAATTTGGTGGGCCCTATATTTGGAAAACAAAGGACTTGAATTAAATATTTAGGAAGTTCTTTGAGAAGTCGTAAAAAATATTGATATTTTCATCGATGGTGATTTCCTTAATGACCCCTTTCCCAAAATTCTATGCCCATTAATTTGTTGTGATCAAACCTGAAGACACGTCGCTACTTCCCCTGCAAAAAAGGGATTTTCCTCCTTTTTTTGCTGGACGATTCTAAAACGGCTTGGAACATGTGAGGCTTTTTAGGTTCCGGATTGTTTTTCATCAATTGCCAGAAACCTCCTCAGTACTGTTTACAGGTAACTGGGATTAATTGTATGGTAATTATTAGATTTTTGTGTACCATTTTTTTCCTTTCTTTTTGTATGGGATAGGTATGGTGAGAAACTACTGCTACTACTAATAACTCACCGCAGCACCAAGCCACCTGAGGCCAACACGGCTGCGCACTTTTCTCCTGCAACCCAATCTATTCAAAACCTCCCTCTTTACAGCCTCCCAGGAAGTTCCCATTTCCTATAATCTTTATTTATGACACCCTCCCACCCCTGACGAGGACGACCTGCTTTCCGTTTAGCCCTAGAAGGTTGACCGAAAAGGACTATCTTTGGCAATCTGTCATCCTTAATCCGCAGAACTTGGCCTAGCTATCTCAATCTTTCATTCATTATAGCCCTAGAAAGCGGGATTGAACTGCATTTCTCATACAGCCTACTGTTTGAAATACGGTCAGTCAGTCGGTTACCCAGAACAATCCATAGGCAATTTCTCTGGAAAAAATCTAGTAAATTTTCATCCGCTTTTCGGAGCACCCATGCTTTGGAGCCATATTTGACCACTGTCATCACTATAGCTTCCAATATTTTAATCTTGGTTTGCAGACTTATCTTCCTATTATTCCAAAAAAATTTTAACCGTGAAAGAACACCCTGAGCCTTGGCTATTCTACTTTTAACATCTTCACTGCTCCCACCATTTTTACTAATAATACTAACAAGGCAAGTGAAGCTGCCCACCTGATCAATCTTTTCGTTACCCAACGTCACCATTTCGTCTTCACTTATTCCTCCTCAACTCGCAAAACCTCTAAAAAGTCATTCATTTTGCTGACACTTTCATCTAATATGCTTAAATCATCAGCATAATCTAAGTCCAGGAGAGTTTGCATTTTGATTTTGTTTTTAAATGAATGATTAATTGGTTTTAAGTCATAGGATTTCAGCCGTCTCCTCTCAGGCATTTGTTGCACTCCCTTGGTGGATGTATTGAGTGATGTTTATATTTAGTGAGTACATTAGTAGTAAAGTAGTGAGTAAATTAGTCCGTCAGTCATATATGGGTTACGGAGAACTTATCTTCCTATTAAATTTGCATTTAGAATATGTGAAATTCTAAGCTGAATTCTTCAAGATGAGATAAAAGGATCTTATAACGCCCATTCCAAATATCCAAAGAACGCATCCTTTTTCTGTATTTTTGGGATTTCGGAGACTGATTATTCGCGTGCAAAAGGATTCATCTGACGAAAGCTAGGGGTAGGGCATTCTACGATTTGGAATATCCCTTTCTTATCTTTAACCTTGATTTTTCTACATCTTTAATTCATTTCCTGAGAGCGAAGGAGTTGGCCAGGCCTGGGTTCGTGCCGACTGGGCTAATCCCCCCTTCCAACTTGATTATTTTCAAGGTTTTCACTTATGGCAGCATATAATGTCATTATTTTGTCTCGTTTTGTTGAATTTTCCCCAACGTTAAGAAATAGATTCTTGCAGTTGTGTCCGCCTTGGCCTTTTTTTTTTTACGTGGTTTTAACGTCACCATTTTCTCTTGAAAAATGTCCTGATTGTCATGTGTTTTTTTTACCCATTGCTCAGTTAGTTGAATTTGAATTCATAACACAATAGCAGTTTAGTCTATGTAGTAACGACGCTTCTTGACTACAAAGGTCCTTGCGTCGGCCCCTTGGGAGCTAGGATTGAACCCCGGGCCTTTTATTGCCAAGCGGAGACACCTACCTGGTGACACCTACTGTGTCACCAGGGTATAGGGCTACTACTGTTGCTTGTTTTCTTAATTTCAACTCTTGTCTTTCTTCATGTGCTTCTAAAGGAGAAGTCATTATCAGCCATCTTTCATTGCTTCGGGAATTATTTTCTTGAATTTCAGGAAAAGGCGAGAGTTTACAAACTTTGTCAGCTTGTTTTTAAGTTGAAAGAGAAGAATGGATTTGAAAGTAGCGTAATGAGTTTTCTGACTCCTAGCTTGTTCTTTGAAAGGGGAGTATTTTTCTACTTTGCTCGTTTTTCAAGCTGTATCGAGTTACTTTGAAGGCTGGGTAATTTTAAATTTCTTCCTGACTGACATTTCAGAAGGTTTTATTTCGTGTCTAGACAAGGCTAAACTAAACGATTCTGTTACGGAGATTTGTCTTTGCTGTACCTAGAATAAGTGATGTTGGGTAAAAATTCGGTATGGCATGGATCTTGTTGAGTCACCTTTTCACTGTTTTCGGTGAAAATTTGGTATTGATTTCTTAACTTGCACTGGTTTTTACTATTTTTTTTCTTGATTGAATGTAGATTTTAAAAAAAATCACAAACGCCATCTAGCATTTGCTGTCTTTTTCTTCTTTTTTAAGCTTGAAAAACACAATTAAGAAGCTTAAAAAAGAAGAAAAAGACAGCAAACGCTTGATGGCGTTTGTGATTTTTTTTGATTTTTTTTAATCTACATTCAATCAAGAAATCGTATTCAAAAATCGTAAAAACCAATGCAAGTTAAGAAATCAATACCAAATTTCCACCGAAAACAGTGAAAAGGTGACTCAACATGATCCGTGCCATACCGAATTTTCATGTGTGTGTTTTTTTTAGCGCTTTGCTAGCAAGACTAGCGTTTCTTTCTTCTTTTTTAAGCTTCTTAATTGTGTTTTTCTAAACTGAAGTCACATACCTATTATTACAGTAATTTTGCCATTTACACGAATTACACTAATTTGCTTTACTATTACACTCAATGGAAACACCAAGAGACACCAAACGCTAAATAGCATTGTTTTTTTTTTTTTTCGATAATAGTGCCATTTTCCACCCTTGTAAACTACCCTTGTAAAACTGGTGCAAGGTAATTAAAAAATTTGAATACTAATGTTAATAACTGGCAATCTCATTACTGGCCATGTTCAAAATATCAAAATGGTTATTAGACAGTAACTATATTACTGAAATGAGTGCCTAGATATGAACTGGTTTTTTCTGATTTTTTTTTTTAGTTGCTTCCAAGGCTTTGAATGTCCAGTCAGTTGAACGATTCATCTTTTAAATATTTACAAAAGATACTACCCCTCACGTAATGTTTTTCTCTGATCAAGCCTAACGCATTCACCCTTTCAGTTTCTGTTATTCACGGTTAAGTAAATCAAAGACTCACCTTCCTGCATTTAACTGTTCTTTGTCATTTTTTTTTTTTTTTTCATAGAAGACAAAAGTACTTTAAGGTCCAGAAAACTTTTTCATTTTAATAGAGAGACTTCATAATATTCATTTATTTTTTTTCCGAAAACATGCCTGACATACGGAACACGTATGACAATCCTTCAATGACAGAAAATTATTTAGTTTCTTCGGTCCTCTTTTTTTGAAAAATTTTGATTATTTTTCAAGTATGTCATTGGAGTGAGAAAAGAGAATGGTAAGAGCGAGCTTCGTGCCCCAATCCTTTGAAAGATTGACACCTTTTTTATTTTTCTACAGTTGCTATATCTACGTAAATTACACCCTTTTTGGTGCAACTTTTTGCCAACTCCCTGCTACTTCTTTCTTAGCATTCATTCTGATATTATTCTGGCACTTTAATCAGAACATATATTTTATAAAAAGCTGGGGCGACTCAAACTTTTTAAGAGGTCATGTAATTGCATCAGTTACTTAGTGACTTCTCATTAAGTTGACTCTTATTGTCTGTAACTCTGAACATAAATCGGAATAAAAACTTAAGTTAGATGGATTATCTTTTTTTATGGAGGATGTCTATAAAGCTTGGGATGATGACACGCGTTAATGTCATTTTTATGACGCTCTAAAATAGCCTTATAGGAAGTGCTGGATGCTTTCGTCATATGGATGATTTCCAAGAAGAAGAAGGTTTGAGGGACCTTCAGAAAATACTATTACACAAGTCTGGGATGGTTGGGCCTAAAAAAAAAAACTTCTTATAAACTCCCATTGGTATAACTAGGAGTAGGGGCGAAAACAGATAAATGCCTCTGACACACGCTACGAAACTCATTGGTTCTTCTAAAAAAAAATCTAGCAAGCAAGTGTTAATATCATTGTAACAGAAGACCGTAACTGTGACCCCCCTCTTAAATGACAGGTTGTCTTTGCCTTACAAAAATTTCTCGCTATTCCCATCTACAGTCCCCATCTAACTAAAATATCCTTTATTTTATAGTTACCCGGCACGATTTAGATTGATTTTGGCACTGACCTAATAGTCATTGAGCTTGGTACAATGAAGGGGTACAATTAGCACACCTAAGGAGGAGTGAGGGATATCTTAAATATTTAAGCTCTTTAACACTATATGCAAAATGAACCCTTGTACCTTTGTACCATTTGTACCAAAATGAACCTTTGTTAGAGCATTGACTTGAAGTACACTAGTGGAAAAAAAAAATGAAACAGTAATGGTTTGAGTGGGAAGGCAATTGGACATTGGAAGCTTGAATAATTAATTTTGTATAATTACAAATAATTAATTTAAAATAATTAATTTATTAATTTGATAATTTATTAATTTAAAATAATTAATTTTGTATGGTTGATAAGTGTCTGTTACTATCAATCAGTCACTTACCTGAAAACAATCATTTTACATTAGGCAACTTGAACCATGCAAGAAGCGAAACAAGTTTTTTCCACTGAAATTAAGGAGCAACATTAAAATTTAAAGTAAACAGAAACTTACGAAAAATTGAGCAAAGAAAAAACGGGTTTAATTTCGACAAAGCAGTGAACAAAAATAAAATATAAAAACTACACTTTAACTAAAAAAAAATACTCCGAATATTTAATGGAAAAGCAGTGTGGTCTTAGAAATTATTTAAACAGAAATTATTCCTCATATGAAGAGGGACCTTCCTTTACACTCCCTCTTTGCGCTGAGGTCTTAAAGTTTATTCAACTGAAATTACTTCTCATTCAAATTATACGCCCTTAGTGTTTGAGCAGTCTTTGTCAAAGAAGTGTTGCAAAAAGTCAAACTTTGGCGTAAAGAGTGAAGATTGAGGAAGAGGAACCCCCACCCTATACGGAATGATTTCTGAATGTTTTCAATTTCAATGTTGCATCTTACTTTCAGTTAAAAAAAAAAACAAGTTTCAGCTGAAACTTTCAGCACTCACAGTGACTTCTAATTAAATTGACTTTTAAGCGGGGTGCATATATATGTATAAAAGCTAATACGCCTCCTAAATTTAATGCACTATTTGGTAATTTCTAATCACGCCACACATTCGTTTAAATCTACTACGAATATCACAGTTTTACCTTGAATATATTGTTACATTATTATATTATGTTATTGTTATATTGTTGATTTATTGTTAGCAAGGATAGATGGGACTTTGTAAGTCATAGAAAAGTCACTGATCGAAATTACTACGCTCTAATACACCGTAATACATGGGGAAAACATAATTTCTACTAGGTACTAGCCCGCTGTGTATCAATTTTAGTACTGGAGGGATGAAAATTAACCAACCGTGTATGTGCTAATTTTCTTTCTTAATAGGCCTTCTTGCATTTAAACCAGCTTTAACATCAATGGATGTAAAAAAAAAACTACATTTCTTCATAGAGGATACAGGCGGAATAATACAGACGGAAGTTCTACTTGGAATTAGCCCTCTGTGTATTAATTCTAGTACGTGGGGGATGAAAATTAACCAACCGTGTGTGTGCTAATTTTCTGGATTAATAGGCCTACTTGTATTTCAACCGGCTTTAATGTCAATGGATGTAAAAAAAACGTATATTTTTTTTTTTTTATATAGAGGATGTCTACAAAGTGCCTGGAGACGACACGCGCGTTTATGCCGTTTTTACGACGCTTCAAAACGGCCTAATGGGAAGTGCTGTTTGTTCCTATCATGTGGATGATATTCAGCAAGCATTTTTGGGCAAATTCAAAGAACAGGCGACTTCCAGCTCGGCTTGGTTGCCAGTTATCTCGTCCAGAGTTCCTGAACCTCGACCAGGAATGTGCGTTAATGATACAACTACTCTCCCTGGTAAGCATACTCAATATTTTACGGTCCAAAAAATTGGTTTCGCAAATATTTTATTGTTATATTACTTTTAAAATTGTTTGTTTGTCTTTTTTTTTATTTATAATGCGCTTGAATTGATTTTTATACAGGGTAATTAAAGTAAAGATATGGGAAAAGTTATGAAAACCTTCGAAAACCTTATGAAAAGTTCGAAACCCTCCGCGCTCCTGAAAATGAGTCTGTTCCAGGTTTATGGGCTCAGGAGCCCCCGTCCTAAAAAGTAATATTAATAATGTTTTTACAATTTGTGCTTGTAATTCAATTCTATCAAATTCATATATTTTATCACTCTATTCAATTCATATATAGGTTCAGTTTGGGTTTCACTTAATTTTGTTTAGTTTTCGCTTCTGACAATCCCACTTCTTACTTTTCGCTTTTCTTCTTACTTACTCTAAACAGAGATTATTACGCATATGGGGGGTTCATCTCTTTCTAAATACCTCGCTCTTTATGCTAAAGTATTTTTAGTAATTTCAACTATTTATTCTATAGCCTTTGTGATTCAGGGGTCAATCTTAAAGAATTGGGACAAAATTAAAGCTTTAGTGTAAAGAGCGAGGTATTAACGAGGGGGCAAAACCCCTCATATACATAATAAAAATATACGAATATAGAAGTTCTTTACGTAAGTTAATTTGTTAGTTACGTATATTTTTTCCTAATAACAACGTTCGTTAAAAATTAAAAATTCTAGTTAACTTTTTGAGTAACCGAAAAATTGGAGGGCAACTAGGCCTCCTCTCCCACCCTTTTTCTCAAAATCGTCTGATCAAAACTAAGAGAAAGTCATTTAGCAAAAAAAAAATAATACGCAAATTTCGTTTTAATTATTCATTTGCGGAGAGCCGAAATCCAACATAGATCCATCAATTGCTGTTCCCTCCTCAACGTCCCGCTCTTTACTTTTTAGTTATTTACTGTTTTTTAAAGTAGAATCGAGAGAAAGAGTCAAACTTTAGCGTAAAGAGCGGGACGTTGAGGAGGGAACAGCCCCTTTCATACACGGAGTAATTTCTGTTCGTTTTAAGTTTTAATGTCGCTCCCTACTCTCAATAAAAAAACTTGTTTTTTTTTATTTAATCTTCACATGAAAGTCAAAAGCAACGAACGGAATTTTTTTTTAAAACGAGGAGCTGAGTCCTAGTTCCTCTCAATATGTTACACTATACAAAATTTAATTTTTGCTTTAGTGTATAAAAATAGGCACTGGGACGATTATTGATTTAGAAAATTAAAGCAACAGTAACCAACTAAATACGATTGTTTACGTACGTATTAATTTGAATTTATTGCGTAATATTTTTATTTAATTTCTTCTTTTTGGCTAAGTGCAGCAATTAGTTTTATAGCCAAAATACATATCCACATTCCTTTTTATAGAGCATCAGAGGGGAAAATACACGAAATAGTAATCGAGAGGATAAAGATTTGTGATATAAAGTCTTCTTTTGTCGAATTTTAGTAAAAGGAGTCTTTTTTTCAAATCCAATTTGTTAGGTAAAAGCTTTGCATTCATATAGTTCAGCTGACCTCGCTAGAGAACCAAAATGACCGGACCAAACTGGATTATGTAAATAGGAGGAAAGTCTCTTTCCATTTACTTAAAAATCGGTTCATTAGATAACACAAGAAAACTCTTTTCAGCTTTTGTCGTTGGATTTTGAAAGGGATCCATAATTTCATTCAAAAAGGATCTGGAAAAAAACACAGGATTGACCTTATTTAGTCAGTATTTATATCCTAGTGCTAAAGAGTTGACCTTGCCCAAATTGAAATATTTTTGTTTTTACAACCTTTTCTTAGGGAGTTGAAAATTAGGATATAGAGTCCTTTTAGAATATAGAGTTTTAGAGTATGCTAAATGTTTTAAAGTGCATTTTAGAACGGGCTTGAAATTGGCTAAAATTTGTTTAGTATTCGACGGCGAATTTATTCCTTTTTTTTGTTTAGCGTTTGCTAATTTAGTGACTATTTTGTTTAATATTCGGTTGCGAATTAAAAATCAGTTTAGTGTTTGATGGTGATTTTTTTTCTCCTGAATGTATCCCCATTTTAATTGTTCTATAAGGACACAAGGTATATTTTAGAGTATTATATATAGAGTGGGAATGTTTTTTAGTGTATTAAGGATTGACCTAGTCAAATTGGAAATAAATGATTGCTTTAAGGTTGTTGTTTTCTTTTTTTTTAAATAATTTCTTCTTTTTGTGTGAGGCCATATTTAGTAACTTGTGAGTGTGTTTGTCAATCAAACGCATTGACACTAAGACTTCAAAATGTCAACATCAGACTTTGGTATCTGGATAATGCATTTTGCTTATTTACAAGAAAGATGTATTTAGAATTTTATTCCCTAAGTTGTGAATAATAGTGATTCCTCAACAAGGCTTTGAGCCTTTTAGGAAATTTGTGGGTCCTCAAATTTCCTAACTTGTTGATCAGTCAAACCTGAAACTTCGAATGCATTACATTGTGCTCGGGCTGGTCATCGATTTCTAATTGCCTATGCTAGATGTGTTAGTTGAGTGAATACTATAATTGACTATAAGGGTCTTCAAGTAAAACGAGCAGGGTAACTTCCAATTCTGATAGAAGTAGGCTGAGTAAGGATTGATGACACCATTTCGATGTTTTTCTTACTTTTCTTCAAACCATTTCAACTTACACATACTCAAATAGATGATTTATTATGCTTGCGGTGTAAGTCGCAACCTAGTAAAGAAGGAACTCTAGCCCATAGCAACCGAAAACTTAAAAACGTGTTTGGAAAAAAAAATAACTAAAAACTGTCAAGTTAGGAATAATCATAACATGCTTACACTAACAGTAAGCACCAAGCATTCTGATTCAAATTTATGTTTTCCGTATTCTAAACACGGGGGTCCTTGGGGTATGATTGTTTTTTTTTATATGTTGCTTTCTGCTAAATTATTGCCAGTTAAAACTTTTAAAGGCCCATTGTGACCACGAACAGTAGGGGCGATGAAAAAATTTCTCGCTATCTTGAGTTGGTTGTATCTTTATCCATGGCGCTGTATCAATTTTCTAATTCTAAAAAAAGTTTTTTGGATTTTTTTCAGTTTAAAATCAATGCATAGTTTATCATGATTCGTCATACAACCTAGTTCAAATCGCAATTTTTCAGAACTCATCTTTTCTTCAGGGAGTCTGCTTTGATTTTGAACGATGTAGACACGCTACTTTGTGTAATTTCCTCATGAGAAATCAATGCAGGATCGCCTCAATACTTCTACAGGTTATAATTACTACGAAGCTAATCTGTGGTCCAATTTGTCCAGAAAAGATAATCCAGATATACATTTTGCCTCTCCTATTAGGCTACTTAATAATATTCAGAACTTGTAGAATCAATATATTTTCCCGATCTGGGAATTTTTTTATTCTTGAAACGAGCATTGCATGTTTTGGTACAATATTATGTTGCGTGAATATAATATGAACAACAGCGGTGGATTTTTCCACTGCAATTTTTCGCTAAGAAAATAGATAGAAAATTATAACAATGTTTGATCCCATTTTAATCAAACTGTTCACGGCAGTGAACTGTAAGTAAAGAACGACCCTAGTAATAGAACCCAATTCTAACAAATAAAATTTCAACAATAATACACCTATCAACACACTGCTTTTCATGCGGATTCCGAATTTGTAAAAGTATGAACCGGTGAGTAGTTATTAGCATAATAATGTTTGCATAATTTTGGAAAAAGGTGGTTTGATACTGCTGAAAATTAGACTATGAAACCCTAAAGCAAAGGTTTTTTGCTCCTTTCAAAAAGTTCGTGGTAACGAACAGTAAGTTAAGGAGTGACTCGGCTCAATAGTAACCGAAACTCTTAAAACGAGAAAAACACCCCTTATAAGTCCAGGAATCTTAATGAAAATCACAAAATGAGATTTATCGTATCAGAGAACCTTATTGTTTACAAAACTGTGGAGAGAACCTGTTTACAAAAATGTGGAGTTTTTTTTTTTACCAGAAGAAAGATCACGAATGCATGATTATTATTATTATTATTATTCTTAGGGGCAATCGCATCCAACAAATCATTCTAGAAGTGCCCTTTTTAAGCAACTAAAAAGATTGGAGAACAACTCCCTTCCATGCCCCCTTTTGCCCAAAGTCGTCTGATAAAAATTTTGAGACAGCCATTTTGTTCGGCGTAGTTGAAAAATCCAATAACTATCCCTGCTAGGGGCAACATGACCCCCACAGTCCATGGGAAGGGTTGCAAGTTATGAAATTTACCCATTGCTTGCGTGTAGAATTTGTTATAGGGAAGTATACAGACATTTTTCGGGGGGGGGGATTTTTTGCATGGGGTGGGTTTCCATGGTGAGAACTTTCCGTGGGGAGGGAAATTTCGGGGGGGGGGTGAACTCTCTAGGGGAAGTTTTACACTGGGTGGATTTGACAGAATTCCTTTAGGAAGTATTTTTTATTTGTCTTTCTTTTTATTTGTCCAACTCATTTTTGCGTATGGAGATGTTCCGGGGGAATTGTCGTGGGTAAATTTTTTAGTGGGTTTGGATTTCCGGGAAACAAATTTCACAGAAGCCGGGGGGGTTGGGGTCTGGAGTGATCAAAAAAACGATTAGAAATTAGTCTTTTTCGGATCAAAGTATGTTGATTAGAATTTTTTTTCAGGCTGAATCTTCCCCAAAAAATTTTACGGAGAGGGGATTTTCAGCGAGGATTGAATTGTCTGGAGGGGATTGTAGAGGAGAGGGGTTTACGTGGGAGGAACTTTTCAAGAAGGAATTTTCTTTGAGGGGAGGCAATTTTTCATTGAGGGTGAGCCAGATTTACCAGCTTTATTATAAAAAACGATCAGAAATTAAATAAATAAAAAACGAAGTTTTTTCAACTGAAAGTAAGAGGCAACATTAAAACTCAAAACAAACAAAGATTATTCAGTATGTGAAGGAGTTGTCCTCCTCCTCAATACCTTGTTGTTTACGTTAAAGTGTGACTGTCCTAATTTTTTAAGAACGACTCCTGAGACACAAGGGCCGTTTAATTAGAATCGGAAGTTTTCTTCAAAAGTGCTACAAACTGTAGCATGAAGAGCAAGGTATTAAGAAGTTAAGAAGAGAAGTCGATGGATTTTATGGCATGTTTAGAAGCATACCTAAAGCCTCAAAAATCACATTCCCCCCATTTTTTGAAAAAGTCCTTCAGGTAAATCTAAGGAAGCCTTAAACCCTTGCCTCCCTTCATTGAGTCCTGGTTGAACTTCTCTGAAATAAGGATGCTAAGACTGTTTAATTTTTTTTCTTAATGGTCGTATTTGAATGTAAGTTTCTTGTATATTTTCATTTATTGTTTTTTATAGGACGGCCCTTGGACATAGGGTTGAAATGTTCATTTAGGTTTAAACTTCCACTGTCTTAGGAAAAAATCCCCCGTTCTGCTTGTTGTTTGTATTTATGATCGAAAGGCAGTGTGGTCTTCTTCACTATTTACACCTTCTATCCTCTTTTTTTTGCGCTTAGAACCCTGGATTATGATTAAAAAGCAAACGGGAAAAAATGCTACTACAAATTTTAAATACCGCCTGAAAACTAACTAAATTTTGAAACTGATAGTCATTCATAACAGTATTTCTTCATGGATTTTTGGAATGGCTTTTTGAATGAGAGAAACATAATAAAAGCCTAGTATAACTACAATATTAATAAGCTTGAAAGATCCTCTCTGATGATTATAGGCCTAATTATGACTTCGCTTCATTTACCTCGATCTGTCATCTAAGAGAGAGACATATCGGCTTTGCTGGATTTTCTTATAGATCTTATAAATGTCCTTTCCTTTCTCTTTTTGATTAGTCGATTGATTTTTTTTTCTCTGTACCAAGCCAATTTTTTCTTTTTCTCAACTATCGTTCAAGCTTTGTTTTTTTGTTTGTTTTTTTTTTGTTTTTTTTGTTTTTTTCAAGCTTTGTTTGTTTTTTGTTTTGCTAATGATCCTTTTTTAGGTTCTCAAATAAAAACCAAAGAAAAAGAGAATAATGATGATTCTCAAATATAGTTTATCTAGATTAACTACCCTAAATCAATTTAGTCAATTTATCTATGTAATTAGGCTCCTCCTCCGTTTAACACATCGCCGCGAATAAAACATTTAGTATAATTGGTTGTCCTCACTATATCGTATTTTTTTACGTCAAAATATCGTTGCCGAAAATTTTTATTGTCCGTTTACTACTGCAATTATCTGTTCGAATATCTTCTCATGTAAAGTAAAACGTAATTCAATCGAGTCAATTAATATCTCTTTGGATATTGTGATCAAATACACTCGAAATTCGGCAGAAATCATATTTCATTCCAACAAAATCGGAACTACCCAAAGGCAAAATCTGGATCTAAGGCAAAATCTTGGGGGGGAATGTCACAAAGGCGTCCATGATTGACCAAAATGACAAATGTATTTAAAAAGAGTAAGAAAAAACAAATGAGGGTGTCAGAAAGGTCTTGGAGGGCCCTCAGTCCCCCCAGAATATGCCCCTGGACCTACCTCGAGTATTTGCTTGCAAGCCTTGCTTGCTTGTTACGCGTAACGTTTTCTTTGCGACATGTTGTTTCTCAAAATTTTTTCTACGAGAATGTTAAACGGGGAAAAATGTATACTGCAAGTTTTGCCAATTTCTAATATCCGCTAGAAAATCTCACACGAGGGCTGGGTAGATCTACTGTTTCAACTTGGCGTTATAAAAACATGCCTGGGAACAATAAGCTTGTGCATAGAAGAGGTTTTATCTTCTTGGCAATTATTTTAAATTTTGAAAAATGAACAATACAAGTTGGGTTGACTTTTCATATTTGCTAGCAAAACTTGCTGTGGGTCTTGGCAAATGTAACGTTTTCTTTGAACGTTATAAAGCTTGTGCCGGCGAACGTCAAGTAAGCTTAATTTTGAAAATGAAGGCTGCAAGTTGGACTGGCTTCTAATATTTGCTTGTGATTCTTTCTAAAGGGTTTTCATACGTAACGTTTTCTTTCATTGTTATTAGAGCGTATGATTGCGAACGATGTTTCACAGAAAATGAATTTTTTTTTTTACAGAAAATGTCTTTTTTTCTTGGTAAACGTTTTAAATTGTAAAAAGTGGGAGATAAACGAGAAAATATAAGCCATCACAAACATGTTGAGTGAGACTGCACATGAACCTAATTCTTCTTAAATAGATAACTTCGAAGACCACACTGCCTTTCCATGACGAAAGTAAAACAGTTCAAAATAGGGATGATACCTTTTTATTGACAGTGAATAGATATAAAATTATTTAACTGGATATTTCGAACACATATACAGTGTTCATCATCAGCATTAATTCAACTATTCACTGTCAATAAAAACGTATCATCCCTATTTTGGACTGTTTTACTTTCTTCTGAAATAGTAAACCAAGTTTGAAAATAAGAAGGATAGACAGCAAGAAGCTTCTGACGTGATTTAGAAATTAAAATCAAATTATTTAGTCATTGTCAGAAACAGAGTAAAGTGTCATTAGTCATAAAGTAGAGCTACAGCTTATTTCCGTATGCTGCGTAGTGATCTTTATGCTTTTGAATGAAAAAATCAAATATTGGCAACTTTTCCATATGGTTGTATCCCTTCCTCTGAAAGTAAGGCAATGATGCTATGGTTATTGAAACAAAAATTACCCCAGTTCAACATAAAAAATATTTTGATATTTTCAGTCAAGCCCTCCAATTTGAATAAGTTGATTTAATTTAAAAAAATTTCGGCTTGAAAAAGGCTACGATACGTTTTTCCAACGCTTATGACCGCAGTCAAACGTGTTTGAAAGCCTGGTTTTTGCATTTGTGTTGTGTTATGTGTATATGAAGATACACAAAGCAAAAACCTGGGGAGGGACACAAGGTTTTCTGCGGGGGGGGGGAGGGAATAAAGTCTGCTTTCAACCCTTAATATTGGGATTCACGTTAAAACAATGGTGAAATTATATTTTTGTTTCCATTCTCTTTTTTCAGCCTATTTTTGTTGCAGTTTCTGTATACCTTGCATTTTATTCTTGACAGCTTTTTTTTCCGTCGTAAAAATGACTGCTTATGTCTGTTTTTGACTGCTTAATCTGTTTGGTCTTTTCTTTTTATGTAAGCTTAAGCTAAATGAAAATTCAAGTTGAAATATTGAATATGGCAGATACATTTCGAACATATTTCGTATAAATTCCCTTTTCATTGGGAAATTGCTTTTCCTTGAATTGTGCATTAGTCATGAATGAGATTGACAGCAATTATTCTCCCCCCTAGATTTTGGGTATGTCTTGTTTTGTTACTTTTACTAAGGAATAAAAAAAATGTCCTTCCCCCTAGATTTTGAAAAAAACCCTCTTTGTATATTCATATTTTTAAATCGAAAAAAGTCCCTGTTTTCAGAACTTCCTAATTGTTATTTTATGCTTATCTTAACAATTTAGAAATTTCCTTGAATTTTATTTTGTTATCAGCTGAATTTATGCTAGTAAACTACCCCTCCCCCTAGGTTGATCTTAGTTAGAGTGAAGGTGATTCTTCAAGCTTTATCCGAGCTAAGGAAATTTGGGTAAAAAGTCTGGCTTTCTTCTAAGCGATTGTGCTTTCTAATTTTACGTTATTTTACAGATACGGTGTTGAACTTCATCCGCTCTCATCCTTTGATGGACGAAGCTGTAAACCACGAGAACAGTGTTCCTGTTTTCTACAAGCGAGATGTCTCCTTTTCAGCAATTGTGGTGGATCGTGTTAAAGTCCCTGCTTTTGGAGGGGACAAATTATATACTGTTTACTTTATTGGCACAAGTAAGCTTAATCTCTATGCTTTTTTTCGCATATCTTTAAAATGTGGTTGATATTTTAGCTTTGGAAATCCGGTATTTGTATATTGTACCGAACACACTCTAGAAGTTTGCTCTCTTAGAACTGAGAAAAAATGGTTTTGTCTAAACAACAACAAAAATCACTAAATCAGCCCATAAATCACTAGATTTTTAAGGAAATCGCTAAAAATCACTAAAATCTAATTATTATTTTTTTTTAGTTTAGGTTCAGTGATGATGTAGGTATATTTTGTTTAAATATTTAATATAATGAGCTAGTATTGGGTTAGATTAGGTTATGCTATAATTATTTTTTTTTTTAGTTTAGTTTCAGTGATGATGTAGGCATATTTTATTTAAATATTCAATATAATGAGCTAGTATTTGGTTAGATTAGGTTATGTTATGCGTTCTGGGCTACCTACTTTCCATGATTCTTCGTCGTAGTTTCCATAATTTTGTTTCTTAAATATTATTTTTTCATTTTATTTTGGTATATTTCATTGTGATTAACCTGACTTCACTTCTCGGGTAGCAGTGTTTTAACGCCACCGCGGTTTTCCACCACCATATATTTTCTGCCACCTTTTAATTCACGTAGGTCAGAATAGACATAGAAATAAGAACAGACATAGACATAGAAATAGACATAGACACTGACACAGATATAGACATATACATATACATCGATATAGACATAGATGTAGAAAAACCTAACCTGTCTATTCTGACCCAAGTCTGGCTGAGTTACTTTTAGCCGAACTTGGAATATCGCTTTTATTAAGAACTAGCTTACCCTTCATGCATTGCTGCAGTCTTAAAAGAAAGAAAGTTCAAGGGAAATACCGCCCGGAAATCCTCTTATGGAAAAGTCACCCTCCAATGAAAATTCCCCACGCGGTGGCAGCTCTGGTGAAAAACTCACACACTTAAACCGTGGCTTCATTCGCATTTCTCTGATAAAGTTGACCATGTGACGTCTAAATGAATAAATGATTAAGATGCATCCAAATGGGTGATTTTGGGCCCATCTAGTCAAGGTGTGCATTCATTAGTCATTGCTTTTGAAACTATTTGGTCGACTTCGCCTGAAAAAGGAAGACTCAGGTCTACTGTCAACTACTGTCACTCTACTGTCAACATCATCATCACTCGGTGTATTCTTTTCTCTTTCCAAGATTTCTTCTTTTAGTATTTCCTTTAATAATAATATTCTGAATCTTGATTAGCTTATTCTTCTTTTTTGTGCTTTCGAGGCTCTTAGTACAAAATTTAAGTCAAGAGAGAGAGACAAACAGACGCTAATATATTTCGATTTCTCTCTTAGCTTTCTAATTTATATGTTTTCCTGGATGGAAAACACTTAAGTTTTTTTTTGCCTCTGAAAGTTCATCCAATGTATAAGATGATGTCTTTTGTTCGGGTTTTAAGTTAAATTTGGTTAAAGTTAAAGTTATTATTAAATTATTATATTAATTATTAAATTATTGTATTATATTATTACATTAAAGTTATTAAAGTAGTTAAAGTTATTAATGTTAATTTAAATTTAAATATCCTGGCAGTAAATTCCATTCTGAAAGCTGGCTCCGGGAGGCTACTTCGGATAAAAAAAATAACGCAGCCCCCCCCCCCCATTTCTGATCATAAGCTTTCTCTAATTTCCTGCATGTCTCACACATAGATTTCGGTTAGTTTCTTTAAACTGAAGGGGGATTGATTGGACTAAGTAAATTAAAATAAATATAGCTTATAACTCAACATTAAGCTGTTTTGAAAATTGCTAGTTTAGGATGTACTGCATATTCATTAAAAGCAGACTATTTATGAAAAAAAAAAATTATAGTCCGTTTAATTAAAGAAATGGACAAAATTATGTTTAAAGTTTGTTTCAATTTTTTGATTAATCAAATGTGTTTTTTGTTTTTTTTTGAACGGCCTACTTTTCCTTTCTATTGGGACTGGGTATAATTTCATTCGACTAACGGGTTTTGAGCACGTTTGCAAAGGGATGGGGGTATGTTTGCTCCCGTAGGTTGTGCTCGAATGCACTTCGAGTTAGAGATAATTTTTTCCCCAAATTTTCCTATTCTTTTTATAATTTGTCTAAATGTTTCTCCGTTTTCCTTCTGATATGAATCCCTTCTTACGTGTCTTTCCCCGCAGAACCTCTAGCCCAGATCTTGTATTGAGTCAAAATAAATACTTCGTTTTGAAGTTGGGCAATGCAAAAAACCTATAACCTTGATAAATATAATTTAAGTGACAATTTTGTATGATTTATCTATGGAGTATTTGTTTTAGATCAGTTATATAGTATTTTAAGGTCCTTGCCTAAGGGACTACAGCTAATTATGCTGCTGAAATTTGAATTTTAGCCTCATATTGGGAACTACTCGCTTCAAAAATCATTAACCAAATTTGATTAAATCAAACACCGTATCCTCTTGGGGCTGTATATATCATGTTGCCTCGGGATGTGTATTTTTTTTTTCAAACCTTCGATTACTCCTATGTAATTGCTATCTCGAAATTTTCATTCTGTGCCATTTTGGCCTCCATCGTTTTTGTCACAAAAAGATAAATGGATCTTAGAACTTGCAGTTGAATCAGCCTCTAACTTTTTACGATCGTCCATTCTGTACGATTAGACTGGGTAAAAATCCACGAAACACATCGCACCTTACAAGATTATCTTGTGTCATGCGCCCTTTACGTGGAAGGATTATGCCTGGGGCGTAATATAGTCAGGCTTGTTAAGTCAAATCAAAATTACGCGCGACTACAGCGTCAATTATGTATCCTGTTCGTAATATTTCGAACTGAGTGTTTAACTTAGAATCGAAAAATTTGTTGACCAATAAGAGTGAAGATGTAAGGCATACGTTTTTGGAATTACAAAAGATGGAAGGTTGGACCAGCAGTTTTTTTTTTTTTCATCTGCAAGATGAATCTGGCAAAAGCTGCAAAGACAAAGTATTAGTAGGGGTACTTGTGTATTATCCAGAACCCAGAACGAACTCGAGAAGTGAAGTTGGGTTAATCATAATGAAATATACCGCAATATGATGAAAATACAATACTTTAGTAACACAATTATGGACATTACAACAAAGAATTGTGGTGGGGGGGGGCTGCACAGAACGCATTATTAAATAACTAACATAACCTAACCCAACCAAAATACCATCTGAGTATATTAAATATTAAAAAAAAATATACCTTCAATGTAGATTTCAACTGAGCCTAAGATAATTTCTTGAATACTGACAGGTATACACCGGTTATTGTCTGATCTGTAGATCCAAATTCTCGAGTTTGTACTGAATAATACACAAGTACCTTAGTAGGCAATATTTGGGGAAAAATTTTTGCCATTTTGGTTTTCCGCCTCTGTAATACAAGCGTTACGATAAAATCAAGAAAATACATATGACGTTCATATATCTGCTTTTTTTTGTTGGGGCTCGCGCAGTATATGCAGGAGTGTGGGGACTAAATAATACTTCTTCCATTTTTCTTTTTGAAAATCGGATAATGTCACTTCAAATCATTTGATTTTGAAGAAAAAAAACGGCAGAAAACATCGATTAACAAATGGCCGTGGATGCGTTTTGAGAACATTTTTTTTCTTCTTAGAAGTCGGATAATGATCACTTGTAATCGTCAGGTTTTCGTTAGACTTGAAAAAAAGAACTTCAGAAATATCGATTAATAAAGGTTGTCCTCATCGACTTTTAAAAGCGGAATAAGTTCTCGTCCTATTTCTGCTTGTTATTAGTCGATCGTCAGAACGTATTTTTATTCGTGATATTTAAAAAAAATGAAAGATCTCTGGATAAGTCGGCACATATAAAATGACTACTAGAATACCTTTTACTTCCCAAAATACTTGAATCTGAAAGGTTTTCGAAACAAATTTCGCTTGAAATAAAGCAAGAAAAGAAGAACATGAAAGATATGATTGTAATAAAAGAAAATAATGGATTTCTCGCTTATTTAAGCCTCTTTAAATTTCTTCAAAGGATCTAAATATCAGTTTATTTTTTATTTTCTATGGAAACAAAAAAAAAAATTTCAAAATTCACATCTCGCATTTCTGTATTTGTTAGTTGCTTGTGGCAACGGAGCTATATCTGAATCTTTTAAATGGTCCTGAGATCAAAAGATCTTACAACTTGAGTATACCCCTAAGTGGCTGTGTTTCTTTTCAAGGGAATTTCTAGGATTAAAACAGATCCTTAAGAGGAAAGTGAAGGGGAACCAATTTTGAAAAATAATTAAAGAAATGTGAGCTTTTTAGTGTTAAAGCTTTGCTAGGTTTTCAAGAGTTTCTCTAATTAAAGAGATTTCAAACAAGGAAAACTTTTCGGTAGTGTTCATACCGCCCTCTGATTTTTTATTTCCACTTTGTTCACCAAATTTGAGGGTGTACTGTTTCAGCTATATTTTGAAATAGAAGAGGGTTGGTTCTAGTGTCTTATTCTCGAAAAAAGAGGAGAAATGAGTTTTAGTTTTGAAGTAGACTAGGAATTTTTACTTTTAAGGATGCTGTATTTTATCATGTGTACATAGTTCTAACATTTTCAGGGACTTGGTAATTTTTGCAAAAGGGCTCCTTTTCTTATAGCAAGTTCCACGACAGCATCAATTATAGTAATATGCTATTCAGTTATTTTTTTTTATGATTCAATATTATTTTTATAACAATAAAAACTTTTCGTACCCTCAGAACTAGAAATAAGGTGACTGAAACCACCCAAGCTCTAATGGCTCAGTTGTCAAAAAGTATTTGACTATGTGACGTCAAATCATCCTTTAAGCTAAATATTCTGGTTTCAGTGCTTTTAATTAGTTTTCCTTGGGGAAAATGAGAGAAGGAGGAAAATTTTCTTGTATCCATCTGTGCTGTAATGTATTGATTCATTATATTTTCTTTCTGGTCGACAGTAATGGCTGACATTCGAGACGAACAGATATCCACTATGTTTTTTGTTTATACCCCCCCCCCCCCCTACCACATAAATTCGACGTAAGTCCGTGTTCAGAATGGTGCCATGCCAGTAAACAACAATTTTTAACGAAAGAGGTCTATTAGTAATTTCTAGATGTTTTTCGATTTTGAAAAAAAAAACTGGAACTTATTGCGGTCTGCAAATCTTGAGTTAGTTTTTTTTTTTTTTACATCGATCCTTTAGTAGAATTCCTTGTCTTCTAGTATTATTTTTGTGCATCTAATAATCCACTCTTGAACCCATTTATCTATATTAATGGCCGTTATGAAATAATTGCTCGCGAAGCTCAAACTTTGTACCTCCAACTGGTCATTATTTTTCATATAATATTACCGATAAAACTTACTATTTATGAATATCCCTTTTGATTCTTTTTTGTTTTTGTGTGATTTTCTTTTGCAAATAACGTGGCAATACTGGCACTTCTTTCGCCTTCAGAAACACTTTACTTCCCTCTGTGGATCTTCTTTTATTAGACATAAAATTCTTTTAATATAGTACTGTATTTCTAGGCTATTGGAAACTAAATAAAAAATACCAAATTATATTAAAGAATATTAGATTTTTTATTATACGAATGTAAGTGAACTTAATAGGTCAGTTTAGCTGATAATATCCTGATGTTGATATTTTATGTTTCTACAATTAAATAATATAAGAAACTGGGGTTCATTAAAATTTATCTGATTTATCACTTCTATTCTAAGATTCTAAGCATAGCAGTGGTTTGTGGTCATCTATTGAAACCAACTAGGTCGATCTGTGTTTTTTGTAATTGTGTAAATGGCCTATTTCAAAACATTAACGTCGTAAATATTTTTTTGAAGAGCGGTGGGCATGTTGCACCTTGTCGAAATCAGGATTATCTGTTGACTTAGATCTGCATAATTGCAGGGTCATCGGAGCATAACCCCTTCCAGTCCCCTCGCCATCTCTATAAATATTAGACATGTCTAATGCCTTTCGACTCATGATTCTTCAAAGATCATTTTGAGAATGGTCGTGAATGATTAGATGACTGTCCCAAATCACAATACTGTCAGCATGTATTTCAACATGTGGTTGAGTTAAATTTTTATATGGAGGATTTCGTGTCTGTATGATTGCAGTTCCTAAAACAGGATCCTAGGACCAGAGCCTTCTTCCTCCCTCCCTCTGAACTTTATAAGTATGGATTGTTTTACCTGTTCGACTCGTGATGATTATTGCACCTCTTTCGTGTCGTGGCCGTCCAGGGATCGTTCAGACTATGAGCATGGGCAATCAGACAAGCACTGGGTTTATTCCACACTTGGTCTTTGATTTCCTTGAAGTTGGTATTTAAGGGGTTTGAAGTCACTAATATCAAACATAGGACTCAAAATGGAAAATGGGCCTCATAAAAAAAAGTATATAGCTAGGCGGCTCTCAACTTCCACCACAGTTTAAAAGAATTTTGAGCTAGTTAATAGGTGAAGCTTATATTTCTCTGTGGAAACAATAAAATACAGTATGCTAAAAACGAAAAGAAATTTGTTTGTTTTTTCACGGACAGTAATGAACGACCTTAACCTAAATGAGGCTAAGTTTAAACATGATACTCGAAACTTGATACTGATCACGTTCCTACCGAAAGGGATATTTCTAATTTTTTTTTTGATGATTAAAGTAGTGTTAATTGAAAAAAAAAACCTTTGTCACTACTTTCTTCTTTCAAATCAATTTTATATAAAAAAAATTGTTTAAATAATACCAAAAAACTGAACTTTTAGTTGATCAATCTATTTAGTTCTCAATAAAGTACAGATGACTAGCCAATTCTTATTATAATTTGTGGGGGGGGGCTCAGGGAGAGTTAAAACTGCTACTATTTGGATTGAGTTATGTTTGTTTCAACACTGACGCTATTGTCCTTTGTAATTTTTATTCGTTTTAAGTTTTTTTCTATAAGTTAATCAATGACCATTTTAAGATTTAAAATAGCTCTTAACTTTTTATGGGAAAAGTATATTTGTGTCCAGAAGTGACAAAATGTTCCCTTTTTGCTATTCAAGCTAAAGGCGAATAACATCTAATAAGGTAAATATAACATACTCAGAAACAAAGTTTTATCCGTAATTGAAAGGAAGTTGGGCATTGTAGAGCGTATTTTCACCCCTTTTTTGTTGGCTATATCAACGAATTATTACTGTTTAAGGTAAGGGTAAATATAACCTATAACAAAATAAATACAACATATTCGGAAACCAAATTTTATCTGCAATTCAAACGAAGTTGGGTTTATATAACGTATTTTCGCACTCTTTTTGTATTCCAACAACTTGTATGTATCAGTTTGAATTTTTTTTTCTCAGCGGAGGGAAAGGTATTCAAAATAGTACACTGGAATGATCTGACTTCTCGAGAATCGAAATCAGAGCTATTGGACGTGTTCGATGTAACGACTCCTGAGCCAGTGAGGATCCTGGAAATATCACCAAAGGTTTGTTTTTTTCTCCTTTCTTTCTACCAAGTACCGAGAAGAGTAAAAATCAAATTGTTTTAGCTGGTGGAATGGAAACACAGCCATACATACTTAATATGCGGGTATGCAGTTCTAGGTGGTAGCGGGTGGCAAATTAAGACCAAGAAAATGTGATTTAAAAATCAGCAAAAAATAAAATAAAATGTACGGTATCAAACTTTTCAAGAAGGTATGACTTTCTTTTGTATGTTTAGTTGTCTTTAGGAAACAACAGCTTCCTAATGTTTGACGACAAGTTGTTAATTACGGGGTTCGAACTCCTTGAAATTTTTCCGACTCGTAAAAACGTAATAGAAATTCCTATAAATAAATTTTTGATGTGTTTTTATTTTTTTAATCCTCCCGAAAATATAACCCCTCGCCCCACCCCGAACGAAAATCCCGAATACACCCTTGCTGATAATATGAATTTATTTTTTGCAAAAATCAGAATTTGATGGCAATTATCCGATTATCATCCTAAAGGTAACAAGTCTTTTGTTGAATTTTTTTATTTATTAAAATTTAAGACAAGCATGAATAAAGTCTTATAATGATTCGATCTTCAACGGAGCCCGATTAACGACTAATAAGTTTATTTTGTATATTTCTTTTGTACAAAAGATAAGCTATTCCGTAACACATCTCAGAACTCTTCTTACAGTTACTTTTTTTTAGTTTGGCTAGGTTATCAGTACCCATCCCCCCCCCCACAGAGCAAAAGGTGATACAAATTGTTCGAACCATGCGAAAATTTTCAATTACTATGATTAGATTACTAAAGGGGGCCAAAAGCTTCTTCAACCTCCCCAACCCCCTATTTCCCAAAACAAAAATAGGTACGATGTACCTTGTTTGAAGCAAATTCAATATTTCTATATATGAGACCAGAAAACCAAAGCGGGTTCTAGCAACACTAATCAGAATGGACTTATTGACTAAACCCATTTACATAGAAAGTGGGAATCTAGGTTATGTTACCTCATAAAAGAATCTTGCTTCTTTTATTAGTCCTTATAAAAATTTGCTTATATATTTAAAGTGAAGGTAGTTCAAAGCTCAGAAAAAGCAAGCCGGTATTAGGAGTAGGCTACGCATTCGAGAGGTAAACCTAGCCGAAATTCGACTGTTTTGCTTAATGTATATAAATTTTTTTTTTGTTAATAAAATGCTAGACTCATAGTAGTAGTTCTTCTAAAATAAAATTGGTCATAAAATTGGTAAAAAGTCATATAAAATTGGTAAAAAGTCATAAAATTGGTAAAAAGTCATAAAATTGGTTCATAGTAGTAGTTCTTCTAAAATAAAATTGGTCTTCATGAAGAGAAAAATTGAAAATAATTCCTATTGTAAAAAATTTTAGTCATTGAGCTGTGAAGTGTGAATAACTACTATTTGGATCTAGCTTAGATTATCCCGCAAAATGAAATTTATTGCAAAAGACAAAATAAATAATTTTTTTTGTAATAAATAATAATAAGTAATGTTAATAATAATTATTAAAAATGCAGTATAAAATACATAATATAAAATACATCACAATATACTTATGAGACCCCCATTGAACGCCATATGAGCATCATCTTTATGTGCGCGCTTGAGGCTAAACGTTAATGAAAGTGGGGGCTTTTGAACAATATGTAAAATATTGTAACAAACACTGAAAAGTTCAGAAAATTAAAGAATGATTTGTGTGTAAATGTCTAAGATATCTGCAAGAAACATTGATTTTAGAAACAAAACAATACTTTGTTACAGCCAAAGGGAAATCAGCTATTCCGCCAAGTGATATGAAGGATGCGTTAGTTAGCAGTATAATTAACGGTTTGGCAGCGTTTCACGATAGAAACACAGCCGTTATGTTTTATTTACACGAGTTGCCAGATATTCCAGACATCACGCTCAGGTCACTAGCAGACAAAACATTGGCTTAAGAAACAAGAATGCAAACTGGAGAAAAAAGCTAAATATGTTCTTTGAAGTCTTAACTTGCCGGTGAAGTCTAACACAAAATGGGAATCTCAAAAGCGAGAAAAGATTATACGTTGTTGTCGGTATCAACCCTCTAAATCTGATTGAGCCAAAACAAAGAAAGAATTGGCCAATCAAAGTGATATATAACTCATTCATTAGCAGAGTAAAATCAGCCAAGAACCACTTCATTGTTAAATTATCGAATCAGAAGTCTGCAAAAAAAAAGGATGCAAAAAACTAGGTAGCAAAAATTGCTACCCATTTCCAGTCGGTCACAAGTAGCGCAAAATTGAAAGAATCGGTTCAGATCAGCGTAGCAAGGGGTATCCCAAAATGTGTCGATGAGAAAGATGTCGTTGCTAATTTTATTAAATACTTCGAATAAGGATTACTACGTTAGCTAAGCTGTATTTTCGGTAGCTAAGGTGTGACTTTGAATTGACAATCTCCTCAAGTGTGAAAATTGGCTATGACCTTCAAAGTTTCGAAACACATTTATTCCTTTTATGGTGTTATAAATGTCAAGGTCTTGGACATAGATATTTCATCAAGGAGGCACACTCGTGCCTCTATAAAGAGGCGAACCACGACAATGTTAAGCGATCTTCGGTTCCAGTGGTCGCAGAGGGATGGGGAGGATGCATTTTGTAGCCCGAGCTCCAACTAAGAAACCTGCCAAATTTCATCCCCCTCCGACTTTTCCTTCATGGGGAAATCTGTCCGAAAGTTTCGACCCACCAACCCCAGCCCCCCTTTAACGTTGTCCGATCGGGCTGAAATTCACAAGTTAAAGTCTCCTAGGGCCCAGGAGCTTATCCGCGAAATTTCAGATTTCGCGGATAAGCTCGATCCGATAACTCCTTCCCTGTTTTCCAGAAACCACGCATTAGCCACTTAATTAACCCATTTCTCCATAAGAGCCCATGGTAATTTGAAATTTTTAAAAGGTATTTAAAAGTTATATTTACATACATGCAGGTGGTTAGCTCAGTCGGTAGAGCGTGGGACTTTTAATCCTAAGGTCAAGGGTTCAAGTCCCTTATCGGGCGGTTTTTTTCACAAAATATAAAAAAACTTCGTTTTCTTAAGAGTTAAAGAGGCTGCGTCCCAAAGTCGAACCTTAAAACGTACAGGAATTAGGAGAGGCAGTCCTAATTCCTGTACGAGGAGTACGGGAATTATTAAATTACATCCACCATGGATTGTAGAAAAACGTACAGAAATAATGTGAAAAAAACTTCGTTTTCTTAGAGTTAAAGAGGCTGCGTCCCAAAGTCGAACCTTAAAACGTACAGGAATTAGGAGAGGCAGTTTGGGGGCTGCCGCCCCTCAAACCCCCCGCTTTTAAAGACTCTTTTGTACAGGTTTTTTGTTTTGTTAATTAAAAGAGGGCCTTTCCGAAGCCAAGAGCGGGGGGTCAGGGGGGCGGCAGCCCCCCAACTCCCTCTCCTAATTCCTGTACGTTTTAAGGTTCGACTTTGGGACGCAGCCTCTTTAACTCTTTAAGAAAAAGAAGTTTTTTTTCATATTATCTGTGAAAAAGTTCACAAATGTGCACGTTATGCGGGATTACCCAGCAGCAGTAGACAAAATCTGTGCAAAGCTCCAATTAGATATGCTAACTGTGGGGGTAGAGGACATCAACCGTTTAGTCTGGAATGTACGAACTTTGTCGGCTTCGCAAAGAACTGACCCTGACTCGAATTGCAGCCTCACAAATTGCACTGTCCAAGTATTAATCTATTATTAGTATTTTCTCTTTCTCACTACACTTCGGTATTCCACTTTACTTCTGTTAAATTGACAAGAAATAAATTATTATTATATTGTAGGCCTAAGAATAACAAAAAAAAAAAAATCAACCTGTCAACAGAGCTACCATATGCCGTACTTTCGGAGGACATATCCCACTTCTTAATCTTTCTCCCTCGCCTTTTTACAGAAAGATTGGATTTGTCCTCCTTTTTGTGTTTAACCAATATGAAATACTTACACAGCCATGATTCCGAAACAAAACAAAAAGCAGTAAGAATGTACATAATTAAATTCAAGTTCAAGCTCAGTTTTTTCAAGTTCACAAATAATTTATTAAACAAAATTACTATAAATCACACACTACCTTCGACTGCAGGGAAGCCCAAATGGGCCTGTAATTACTACAGTTGTTACATACTAGATACTACAATTGTAATTACTGTAATTGTTAAACACTAGAATCAAAGAAAAATCTTCAGAGACAATAGTCCCTTTTTCCCTGAATTTTATACATTTTAACAAAAATTAGCCATATTTTTTTCAATAGTTTTCTGAAATATTATGGGTTTCTTTTTTCTTGCCTCATTTTACCCCTGTGAAAGCTTAAGCCAGTTTAATATTTTTTAGTTTTACTTTGTAATTTTGTGGAACCTTAAAATAAATGTTATGTCTCAAGAAACCCCTTACTCGATATAAAACATAAAACATTTTTATTTGTTTCGTCATTTTTCATGTAACTATCTGGTCGCGGAACATCTTGGGACCTTCTGGGGAATCCTACGAGGGACCTCGGTTGAGAAACAGTGATATCGATATTTCAGGAGCTTGTGCTATCCAGTTCTTTTGTTCCTCAATCCATTCTTTCCTAATTGATAAAGCACCCGGTGCTAGCGATACCAATTTTTTTTAATTGGAGCCTTTGAAATCTGGATTAAAATTCAGTTTAAACACATAAATTCTACTACCTTACTATTCAAAAAAGTTGGCTCTGGAATCTTTATTTTATGCATCGCTTGACTTAATTTTCCTGATGCCTTTTGCTGGGGCAATTGTTTTTCCTCAGGGGAAATAACCTAGTTTTACCTTGCATGACATGAAACTCAATGTTTGTTCTGAACTGGAAGCTATTGTTGAACTTTCTTGTAATGTTCCACTTTTTTACTGCTTGTTGTCATTACCTTTTTCTTGTATTGGGATAATTTTTAGGGCACTTGGTATTTACCAAGTGGCATATAACGAGCGCAAATTTTGTCGGTCTGTCGGTCTGTCTGCCGGAAAATCTTGGAAAACGCTTAAAGCGGAGAGATCAGGATGAAACGTGGTGGGAAGGATAAGCACAAGTCCTAGATACATGATTGACATAACCGGACTGAATCCGCTCTCTTTGGGGGAGTTGGTGGGGGGTTGTGTGTTAATTCGGAAAAAATATAAAAATTGAGGTATTCTTAACTTAAGAACGAGTGACCGGATCTTAATGAAATTTGACATTTGGAAGGAACTCATGTCACAGATCTCTTATTTTAAACCCCGACCAGATCTGGTGACTCTGGGGGAGTTGGAGGGGGAAACCGGAAATCTTGGAAAACGCTTAGAGTGGAGGGATCGGGATGAAACTTAGTGGGTAGAATAAGCAAATGTCGTAGATACGTGATTGATGTAACTGGACTGGATCCGCTCTCTTTGGGGGAGTCAGAGGGGGGTCCAGGGCTTGGCGAGTTTGGTGCTTCTGGACATGCTAGGACGATGAAAATTGGTAGGCGTGTCAGGGACCTGCACAAATTGACTTGATAAAGTTGTTCTTCCGATTCGACCATCTGGGG
Organism: Artemia franciscana; assembly: GCF_032884065.1. Lineage (NCBI taxonomy): Eukaryota > Metazoa > Arthropoda > Branchiopoda > Anostraca > Artemiidae > Artemia > Artemia franciscana. The sequence goes on along the minus strand of NC_088871.1, from coordinate 46,595,557 downwards.
GGCTGAAGGGAGAGGAAAAATTAGAAAAAATGAGGTATTTTTAACTTACGACTGGGTGATCGGATCTTAATGAATTTCGATATTTAGAAGGACCTCGTGTCTCAGAGCTCTTATTTTAAATCCCAACCGGCATTAAGCCTCTGATTTTCCTTTTAAATCAGTCTATTAATTCTTATAATTTTGCTAGAGCTCATACCATATGAGCTCTTGGCTCTTGTTTTTTGTTCGTAGATAAGCTGCAGTATTTCTAAAGGCGGCAAGTCTGATTTTTTTTTTTTTTTTTCGGATTTTTCAAATTCCAAAGAATGGGACAATTTTGGCGTCTGCTGAAATTAGTAAAGAAAAGTATTTTTCAAAAACTAGGGTGGGTATTTGCCCTCCTCCCCAGTTGGCGTCCTGATGAAAAATATTGACTGCATGAATTATTCATAATGAGTTGCAGTCACAAAGGGCAAGACAAGACGAAAACGCATACTCTCTTATTAGTATTCAAAAACTAACTGACAGCTATGATATCCGGATAGCCTCTATAGTATTATGTCATAGTTTTCAAATTAGCTGCTGGCTGGCTGAATCTCATCGACACTCTAATCCATATAATTTAAGATATAACCCAAGTACCAACATGTATTTGTCAAATAAAAAGAAACAAAGTAATAAATTCCCTCAAAGAAGAAAATGAAAATCTGTTTTCATAAAAGCCAATGTTTTTCCATTTGTCTTTCTCTAAAATTAGGCAATTTCATTTGTTAATGAATTCGGTAAAGGCCATATTATACGCCCTTGCCGAAAACTTATCTTAGGAATAGCATAATTATTTCTATTTGTTTAATGTAAAGAGGTGCTCCATGTCGACATGAAATCTCCTTCAAATAACAAGCATGTGTCAGCTGAAGAACTCCCAGAGTCATGCAATATGACGAAGAAGAAAATAAATCCGAATTTGGTTTTCCCATTGGAATTTTTATTTCTTATGTAAACAAGGTCTTGGATTCAAATTGTCTGCATGACTGGCTAACATCCTACAATTATTTATGAAAGCAGAAGTAAGGGCGTAATTTGAAGGGAACATAGTCCTTGCCTATGCTTCATAAATGGGGGGGGGGAGGATACCATGGAATATTTAAATAAAAGCAGAGTCTGTTTTAAGCAATCAGATGTGCCTTATGTCCGTGTATTTGTGTAATAGTAGTTAGTATAACTAGATGTGTTTTTCAGCGATAACCTAGATTCTCAATTTTATAATCTGTATTGTAAAAACTGTGTTTTCCATTTCACTCTCGATTGCCAAGTTGCATGGACAACTTAAACAATATATGTTTTTCCGCCACAATATACAATCCCTATTTCGACCGAAAGATTCGTCACAGAAAAAAAAAATCAGTTTGGATTGAAGGATATTAGTCCGACTGGAGCCAACTGGAAAAGCGTTGTGATAGTAGAAATGGAACAAACTTCAAAACTGTCACTTCATTATTATTCCAATCATTAACCGTCGGACGATTCCACCACAGTCTGCAATCCCTATCTCGACTGAAAGATTCGTCACAGAAAAAAAATCAGTTTGGATTGAAGAATATCAGTCCGATTGGAGCCAACTGGAAAAGCGTTGGGATAGTAGAAATGGAACAAACTTCAAAACTGTCACTTCATTTATTATTCCAATCATTAATTGTAGGACGATTCCGCCACAATCTGTAGTCCCTATCTCGACTGAAAGATTCGTCACAGAAAAAAAAAAAATCAGTTTGGATTGAAGAACATCAGTTCGATTGGAGCCAACTGGAAAAGCGTTTTCCAGTCGCTTTTCCGGTGATAGTAAAAATGGGACAAACTTCAAAACTGTCGCTTCACTTATTGTCACTTAGTCTATTAACCTTTTTATGCGCTGGCATATGGAGTGGGCTATGTGCTGACAAAGACCATCATCAATAGAATTCAAGGCTTTGATCCCAAGTATTTGTGACATGAACTACTGAAGCCATTTTAGGGTATATTAACGGGGAATAGTAGATGGTTTCTTGTTAGACTTGCATGTCTCGACTTGTGTCCGTCCAGGCATCGATATCCACGCTATTCCCTTTCACATGTAAAATTTGGTGCTTAGCTCCAGCAATTAGCAGCTAAGCGTCCAGACTCAGAACTCAGAGTCTAGAACTCTAGTCCAGACTCTAGAATCTAGAACTCAGTACGTAGGATTTCAAATTGTAACAAGCAGGAAACCTCCTTTTGCTATATTTATTACCTGTACTTTAGAGTAGCGAAATTTGCGCAATAAGTTTTATGTAAACGCTTTTCAATTGACTGCTGTTGGATTGATATTCTTTAATCCAGATCGATGAGTTTTGTTTTCTGTGGTGGATCCTTCAATCAAGATTAGGATCGTAGATTGTCGCGTAAAACGCCTTAGAGGTATTTTCTAGTGACTCGCCAGATTGTCAAAATGGACGTGAAGATTAGTGCTGGAACTAATTAGTTTTTAGATTTTAGGATCGTCAATTTTAAAACCAAATCATGCCGTGGGGAAATATGGTCAAAAGCACAATCGGGGAAAGTCAAAATTCAGTCTGGATTGTCACCAGAACCGCCTTTCCTTAATCTAGATAGTCACCGGAACACCAGATATCAGAATCGACACTGACTTTACAATCGAGATTATCAATGGGAAATACTTAAAATATCCTATAGTGCAAATGTTCGTAAAGTATAGACTTTTGGGTGGTGGGAGGGATGAAGAGCTTTCTCCGTATGACTGGTTCTTGAAAAGAAAGAAAATTTAGATTATTATATTAAGATTTTTTTGCACTGAATGTGAAGAGTACGTGAAGGGGGGTGATCTCCAGCCTCCTAAATATGAGCTTTTACAATTTTTTCGTTATTCATATGATCTGTTCGTTTTGGGTGGTCTTGCCGAGTCCACCCTTCCAATCATATATTTCTGTAAAAACATGCATGATTGAACCTCTTTCTCCATAAATATTTCTGGGATTGCAAGAGGTCATAATATCCATGCATCTCTGCCTGCTCCATTATGAATGTGCAAAATGTGTTCTTCGCACCAAGACATGGAAATGCCGCCATCTTTACGAAATTTATAGTAGGTGCGGAGAATTTTTGCACTCTTTTACGCTTGAACGTAAATTGCTTGCATGATAGATAGACGTATTCAGTAAACAACAATTCAACCATAAATTTCAAAAAATCGTCAAACCTTAAAGTTCTATGGCTGGCAGTGAAGGAAAAAAGAAAAAAAAGAATAATGAAAATATCACTGAAAAGGAAAATGACGAAGAGCCGCCCACCACTGATCACCAACTGAAAATAAGCTGGAGCATAGTGCCATGCGCAACAAAAATATTATCATAAATTTTCAAATTGGCCCAGAGACATCCATCTCATGGGGATAGATAGAAAATACCCATGAATCAAAAATGTTTTTGTAATTTTCTGAAAGCACTAAAGGATTGACACTTTTTAACTGGCTTAATCAGTGTATTCGAGGCAGCATGTGAGGCGGTCAGAGGATTGAAATCTGATCTGACTGATGGAATGAACAAAATTCGTTGCCAGAATTATAAGACTTAAAAATATGGAGTGAATGGTTCGTATGATCTCATGGAAACTATGTTTGAGTTCAATGAGAACCAATGAGATACGTAATTTTTAGGGGCACACCCATTATTCTTGACTGTTCCAATACTAGTGACTGATAATTTGGCCTGTGGTCATGAGAAATTGACATTAATCCATATTCATTCTTTCATTGTATGTGTGCTTCCCCCCCCCATCTATCATTAAAACATACTTTAAATAATTCCTAGTTCACAAACGGGACAAGGCTACCCAGGTCTGGGAATCTGTAAGGCTTTCAAAACATGGTAAGATTTGTTCGGGAAATCTTCAATAGGTTTTATTCAGTCCCATCTTTGTAATTGATGTTGCATTGACATCGGTAGAGCTGTTCCAAAAATTCTCCAAGTGTCCTTTCACGAAGCAATTTTCTTTTCTATTAGCCCATGTAATTTGGAATTTTCGTTATTTCACGCTTTTAAATTTCCTATTTCGTTCCGAGAATAGATGCTGAGTGCAAATGAATAAATTTGAAGGAGTTTTAAATCTTTACAGTAAAGTAATTTTTTCACTTACCATGGACTAACTGTCAAATACAAATATTTTTTTTTTTTTGCTTTCAAATTTTAGAATTAGAAATTGATTTTAAAATGCTCTAATCTCGATCGAAGGTTTTGAGGATTTTTACATTAATGGCATATACCAGGACACCAAAGGTCTCCAATGGAGCCATGCCGTGAACAACCCTACAAAATCTTGTACCATAGGCATAACTTACTCAGCCTTTAATAACTTATCTTAAAAATCGGAGTAATTATCTTAAGCATCTTAAAAATTGGAAAAATTAGACAAAATCGGGAATTCAAATTTTAATGTAAAACCTCCATATTTAGTTTTTACTAGTAAGTACCACCAAATAAAAAAAAAGAACTCCGGGTGAAAAATTGGCAAAAAATAAGCTAAAAGCGTGTAGCAGCATCAACTTAAAAAGATTAGCTTCCCTTTGATGGTGTAGCTGTCTTTACAAATCCAGAGATAGTTAATGTTATAATTTTACTAACGAAAAACGTTTAAAATTTAACCAATTGGTTTTACTTGTAAAATTTTTACGGTTCGACGGGCTGACTAAAATATGACACTGCCATTTTATAATTATAAAATTATAATATAATTTTATAATTATATAATTATAATTATAAAATATCAACTTTATAATTTTGAAGCTACCGAAAGAAAAATCTTTGAAGATAGCGGCTCGATTAGACCTAATATGGGTCCAGGGGAATTCTTTTTATTTTATACTATATATACTATATATACTTTATTTTATACTAATATACTATACTATAGTTTATTTCATTTATTAATGCTATAACTATGTCTTTAGTACTATAATATAAATTTAATGGCAAGGGAGTTCAACGAACGACAAATTTTAGGAGAAAATTTAAATAGTAAAAAAAAAAATTGGTGTTTCGGAGGTTGTAGGTTCGGGTTTCACTGAGGACACATTGTAATATAAAATTATCATGGTTAAGATTGAAGATGAACTTCTGCTTTAAATACTTTTGTTAATTTTTTTTTCTGTATGTATAAACCAAATTCCCTTCGTTGAAATTATTGAGACTATTGTTGGAACATCACATTGTTGAAAATTATTGAAAATTCCAAGCATGCAATTGATGCAGAAAGCGTAGAAAAGGTAGTGGTTTTAAATAGCCTTTATCAGAATTTTTTCATTAAATCGTTTGTGTATTCTTATTAATCAAATATGTACCATAAGTATTTTAGTGTAGAAGTCAGGACTTCACATATGATGAACACAACTACTAAGGAGAATAAAAAACGAGAATTTAAAAGAATTAAAAAACAGCATGGAGTTATAAAACGTAAAGATTAATACCTATCTAAGAAGTACTGTGTATCTTGTTTTAGTCCCTTCTCGCATACCTTCTTATTTCACTTATTTGACTTGTCACTATTCTTTTCAAAGAGCATGGGAAACATAAGAGTGGAAACTTTGGCGATATAACAAGGAAAGATAGGAGATGAAAACTACTAGCGCCAGACGCAGCGTAGTGGCTGGCGAAAACATTAAAATGTCTTTAAATAAGTAGAAAAAATTCAAGTCGAACTGGATAATTGGTAAAGGCCTAACCAAATAGTGCTGAAATCTCATAGTTCCCCATGCTCTTTGAGCCTGATCTGTATATTTATGTCACTTAAAAGTGAAGTCTTAAAAATCAAGTATTTGGCTGTTTAGGGTAGGCTAACCTACTGTTTAAGGCCTAGCGTATCCTATAAGGCCTAGCCTATTTGTCTATGATGGCAAAGGGTTATGTCTAGTTGCCTTGTTAACATAATTAGGCATAGTACATATTACTAGGCTTAATTTTGATGAGGGCAAATCATGGCTATTTAATTAGGCGTAAAAAATGCCAAAACTTCGTCAAACGCTAGATGGCGTTGGTATATATATTTTTTTTTACACTAGCGCCATTTTCCACTCTTATGAGTTACCAATACTCTTTGGTTGTGGTAGTAAATTTTATTGAATAGCTTTTTTAATGCTCGATTCTCATTGCATTTGATAAATAATCGTAGGTAGATTCATAGTAAGCCCAGTGGAATAAAAGCTAAATTTCTGGTTTAGCCCCGCGTGAAATTACGCAGTCCCGGTTTAGCATGTCATAGATGGCGGAATTCTGTTGCACAGGAACTCGCGTAGAGACTGTCAGTTTTTTGTGAACCAAACATCATTTGAGACGCTATTCCAGTCTTCATTTGAAGTAAAGAGCAAATATTTTTTGGGAAAGATCGCATATATTTCTATTTTTGGATTATTTAAACAGAATGATGCGTGTTCATGGGTCCTGTGGTTGTTGGTGTCCGTGGTATTGATTTTTTTCAGAAATGTAACTAAGCTTGGCATTCCATACTTTCTTTTATAGCGGGACTCGAATCTTAACCTTGAGAGAGTGAGGGCTCAGATTTTTTTTTGTCTTGTGGTAAGGGATGTGAAAATGAAAAAGCGCATTTAAAGCCACGATTCTTTTTCGGAGAAGATTCTTTAACCAATCTTGAAGTAAAAAAAAAAAAATAGTGTATTTTCATTTTTTATTATCTGCCACCAACTTAATTATTTAGAAATCACTTTTTGAGCAGCAAATTGGCAAGCAACGTTTCTTCGTATTAGTGCGAGATCTTGGAAAACCTATCAGAAACTGCTTTTCAGTGAAAATCCAAGTTTCAGTTATGCAAATTTCAGTATTCTCCCGACCCCTCAGAGAGGAATTCGGTATGTCGCGTTAAAAGGGTAAGTAAAGGTAAAGGATACGGCATTAGACTTTACAGTCCGTACCGGCGGTGCTGATCTCCGTTTCTTGGCCCTTCAGCCAGGAAGTGCAAGTTCCTCAGATTTCTCCAGGTACCCATTTTAGAGCTGGGTCGACTCTGGCTAAGCTTACAGAGTCACGCCACTGACCCCCGTCCCAAACTGAAGAATTGGGTGCACTGGGATTCGAACCCGCGTCCTCTCAGACAAGAGATCCCGAATCCAGCGCACCAACCCACTCGGCCAGGACGGCTCCTGTCGCGTTAATGACCTTTCCAACAAGTTCATCCAATACCACTCATCCGAGGATGTATCTCTACTTGTATGTTTGTTTGACAAGTCTTTACGGCAAACTGACCAAAATATAGCAGGGTCGGATTACTTACAAGAGGAAAAGCCCCGCGCTGAATTTTTAAAGAACAGATTGATATGAAGCTGGATTTCCATTTTTCAATGATCTTCTGAGATATGTTAGTTCTGAAAACCATGTTTTTTATTACTGGCGCCAGGCTTTCAATCGTGCATTCCAAATTGCCTTTCAATGGAAATCCAAGTTCAGTTGTGCTAATTTCCGTATCCTCCTCACGACAGTATATACTTGGATGTATCCGCTCGAGTGTCTCATTGAGGACAATTTAAATTCTAAAATTCTAATTATTGCCTTACTAAAAGCCTATTGAATGTCTATTAGACTCGAAGTCTATTGAAATTCGATCTGGCTTGTCGGGTGGCATTGTACTTTTGTTACTTCTGCTTTGATGAGCGTACGTAAAATGAAGGGAAAGACGAGTAAAGTATTTTACGTCATATTTTTCAAGTAAGCGCGTTTCATAGGATAAATTACGTTCCTTCAGTATATAAAACCGCTGGAAATGCCAAATTTATAAAACGTCACGTATTAACGCTAAATCAATTCCGCCTCAAATTCAGTCAGTAGCGGGGTTGTGCCTCTATTGCTAAGACATTACACCCCTTTATACTAGTAACAACAGCAGGACCTGTTGGAAGAAAGTCATAAAGAAGAAGAAACGCATGCCTGCTTTTGAGAATATATGCATCAGATTATCTTATTGTCAAATAATTTATTTTTAGATTAGTTTATACGAGATTTACCGGCATTAAATCATATGGTAGTTTTGGCATTTTAAACGCTAAATTTTCTCTCTGCGTACATAGGCCTTCTGTCATTTCCTTAATAATGGGCGCACACCTCTAGACTGTAAAAAAAAGCACTTCGTACCATTGGGACGACTACCGTTGCCTAATTTTGTTTCTTGGAGAAAGAAAAATTCATATTTTCAGAAATCCACTGATAAAAATGGCTGAAAACCCACTATTAACCACAATCCAAATGAAGTTTTAGTTTTCAGTGTTACATCGTAGGGATGCCAATTCGCAAAAATGTATGGAGAGGATAATGATCTTTTTAAAGAAGATGAAAAAGGTATTTGTAAGCGTTCTGGTGGAGTTTTTTTTATGAAAAATTCCAAAATCTCGGGGCAGGCATATGCCCCCCTAAGTGGTGCCTTGATATAGCGTCAATTAATTACAAGGAAGTCGAGTATACATAGTAACCTTTAAATATCCAGAAAATCAAAGCAAGGAATTTTGGGAAAATGCTTGAAGCGTAAATTTGACTACTTTTCTTGAATGACGAGAATTTAATGCTACAATTATTTAAGCGTTAATTTGGACTTTAGATTCAATCAATTTTTTTTTTTTGGCAGTGTATATCCGATCGGCAGAATTGACCAAAAAATTTCTTAGTAAATTTTAAGGCTTTAATTAAAAATAAAAGTAGTTTTTCAAAGTAAATGGCCTAGAACTCTCAGTAGGGATGTCATTTGAAAAGTAAGAGAGGTACCATGTCCAACCCGTCCCAAGCTGAAAAACCCTTCAAATATATGTTTAAAAAGGGATATTTCTTCAAAATTAAAAATATGGCTTTCTATGGTCTTAAGTAACTTCTTTTGGAATTCCTTTGTTAAACCTAATTGAGTTAAACGTATCTTGAGGTATCTTGATACCTACTGAAACTAATCTGTTATTTTACGATATTACGATTATTTTACGATTATTTTATTTTACGTTATTTATTTATTTTACGATTATTTATTTTACGATTATTACGATTATTTTACGATTTATCTGATGTTTAGCATATTATATGCTATGTCTGAAAAGTCTACTATCTACTTATATACTAATTCAGCACACACGTAGCAGAGATAACCTATTACAACTGCAAAATATACAATTTATAAAACGTAAAATATGACTTAACCACAGTCCAGGAATTCAAGTTTTTTCATAACTTTCTTAAAAATATACATTTTTGCATTATTTATTAAGCACAGTGAATCTGCAGTAAAGGAAATATGAACTTTCTCATCAACTAAAAGGAAGACAATAATCTAACGTTCATTTTTGAAAGATTTTGTTTCATAAGCTGAATTATTTTATGTTTGATTCATAATTTTTTTTTTTTAGCACAAATCTTTCTACGCTGCCTCCGATACAAGAATAAAACAAATTAACTTGGTAATGTGTTCAAGATACGACTCATGTCTACGCTGTGTCCGAGATCCCTACTGTGGCTGGGATAAAGAAACCACTTCCTGTCGTCCCTACTCCCCTGGGTAAGATATCACTCTCTTCTGCTTGGTACATTTAATTGTACAATTCACCATTTATTCTTATTTTAATATACGTTAATATACCATTTATTTTAATCAAGTAATTACCAATCTTAGCCAAAAATTTACTATTTGAAGGGCCGTATCTAAGAGTTTTTTCGGGGGGTGTTTTACACAAGGATTTTTTTTTGGGGGGGGGGTATACAAAGAAAAACGTCAAAAACGCATAAAAAATTTATTTATATCCATTTTTGTTACGGTTTTATGAGTCAGACAAACATTTCGGGGAGGGGGGTCGACCTCCCCCTTTGACGCAGCCTTGACGATTTGTAACTGTTTATAAGCACTAACTCAACGAGTATGGTTAACTTACAGTTTTGGAAATTGGTGTTATTGTCGAAAAAAAAACTGAACGTCATGTAGCATTTGCGTGTTTGTTTAGTTTTTTTTTTGGCTTTTTTTTCTTTTTTTCTGAGCGCAACAATAATGCAAAATTATTGTGATTAGTATAATGGGCAAAATAGGACATGAATACAAAATTCTAAACAAAAATTAAGTGTCGGGCGTGTACATTTAAAGGGCTTAATGTTTAGTTTAAAGGACCCCCAAAAAGTTCGAGAAACCTGATTCTATCTCCTGTAAAAAAATTTTCATGATATTGAAGCTCCACGAAAAATGTTTATAAAATGTATATGTGATCAGAAATTCCTTAAAGGTAGTCAGGCTGAACTTCGGCCTTCCAAATCTCTATTTAACCTACAGATTAGAACGATTTCTCTGGGTTTTGTTTTCGTTTCTATGTTTTTCAGTCTTGGTCTCCCAAGTTTTAACTTTTTTGGGGATTTTAATGTAAACTTTTTCTCCATTTTTGCGGGAATCCATTGAAGGAAGACTACTCTTCCTAGAAATTCTCCTCCTCCACTCATCTCCCTTCCCCTTGTGTATGTGATGGTTTTTACTGATCTATTTCTTATGCCTTTTAAGCATCTATTCCAAAAGTTAATTTTTGAAAGTGAAGTCTGATTACAATCTTGAAAAAGCACGAGGGAAGAAGGATAGAAAACGGGACAAGGTCTTCAACTTGTTCATCTCCAAACTTTTTATGGCTTTCCATGGCTTTTTATGGCTTTCTAGTTTTATCAGTTCACTCTCTTTTGATCTTTCATGACTGGAATTTACGGACTGAACAAACACCCTTTTAACGAAGTTCAATTTTCAAACTTTCATGATAATCGGAATAGGACTTCTTTAAGTTTGTCTATTTTTCTCCCTTCTTTATTGAATTTTTAGGCTATTTCTGTTTACACATATACTCCTTGAATTTGAATAATCATGAAAGATGGTAAACTAGCGGAACTAGGTAATAAATAAGTTCCCCTTTATATGATGCGGCATTGTAAATGGCACAACCAGTGTTTGGCCGTGTACATTTGTCAGGGTTCTGGGCATTTACCCGCCCCCCCGGAAAATAGCCCCCCACTTCGCTGAAAATATCCCCCTGGTTCTCTCAAAATCTTCCTACGAGAGCTTGTATTGTTCTTTATTTATAAAGAACAGGATAATTTTAGTAACAGAAAGGGTAATTTTCTTTATTCTCTCCTTTATTAGGTCTAGCACCATTTTGTAAACCTTTGCCGCTAAGTCTTACAGAAACCAATTGCTTCTTTTTCAATTTGGTTTATTCCATAAAGATAGGTTTTTTCCTAGAAATTGGCGAAACGGTTTTTAGGATAGCCTCAAGCTAAGCTCTTACAAGCAAGTAAAAATAACCAAGCCATGTTGCTATGGTAATGCCAGGTTGTCTATTTGATTGACAACGACCTCTGTAGAATCTCTCTTGTTTCAACTCAATACTGAATAAATATGATTTATCATTATTGCTCGTCTGTTTTAGACATAGAATTAGAGTTTAAAGAATAATAAAAAAAAGATCCATTTTTACCAATAGCTAACATTTCCCCTTTTTTTGAACACATTTGCGTTGGACTTCTTGGTTTAATTTTTTATTCATTTGACCTAGCACAAACTTTAAAGTTTTGGCTCCTTTTGACGCATGGTTATTGTAACCATTCAATAACTTTTACTTTGAACCTGTTTTCTATTTTTCTTCTTATTCTTTTCTTGTTTGACCTTTTTATTTTTATAGATTATTTAAGTCCTGTTTTGCACTGCCAAACTATTAAAAATTCGGTACTAACTATTCGTGGAAACGTGTTAATTGGAGGAAAATTTAAAAACTAGACCTTCAAATATTGACAAAGGTTTAAAATAGCATTTAAAACTTGAAAACAAATGTGAAAATGTAAAAAAAAAACTGTAAAATATGAAACGTGTTTCTAATTATTTCTTGAGTCTTACGTTCCGTGTGCAAGTTTTTGTAGTTCTACGGTTTATGCGCTGACTCCAAATGTTTCGACGTAAAACGACGATTTTGCTATTACTTTGTTAACTGATTTTTTTTATTTGCATTATTTTTCTTAGAAACAGGCAAAAACAAATCCAAAAATTTTCCTATTTTTTACAAAATTGATGGCAATGATGAAAGACCTAGGAGCAACGGCTAATTAGAGTAAAGCCAATACAGATAGTCTCTAAGAGGCAAAGTTCGCATAACTTTTTCAAAAGTTGCATAAAAATTATTCTTTTCACTTCTTGATACTAACGTCTATCATCCATCCTAGGGCAGAACTAAAGTAGACAGGTATACAGTAAGGGTAATTCAAATAATCTATCAGTTCTCTGAACCATTTGAAGGAAATCGGAGACCCAGAAAAGATTCAAAGATTTATGACCGACCATGTCCACGAGACTTTAAATGGGGGTTAAAATGGGGTGATTTTAAATTAAAATTAAAATGGGGGTGACTGAGATTTTTGGATTCATTCATGACGGACGATGTCCATCGGAAAACGAGGGGCTGACATATTTTCAAATATTTTGAGTTTTGCCTATTGGGAAAGCCTAAATAGGAAATAGAAGCCAATAACAAATTTCTTATTTGTTAAGCAAGTTTAAATTATTCTTTAAGAAAAACTCTTAAGTTAAATAATAATCCTTGGTCGGAGAATGAATTAAACAATTAAACAATTAAACAATTAAACAATTAAAACAATTAAACAATTAAACAAATGAAACCAATGATAAATGTATCTTGTCCTTTCAGTGAAAGTTACTGGTGTAGATTTGATGCAGATTTGCATAATTCAAAGGAAAACTAAGCCGTAAATGAAGAAACTTTAAAATTCCTCTTTTTTATTTGATTTTTTTTTTGTTTTACGCTTAACATCTATCAACAATGTTCCCCAACGCTTTTCAATTTGTTAGAGAAATTCGTTCGCAATTGCTGCTAAATTTTTTTATTATGAAACAGGCATTTATCCCTTCTTAAAAAGAAGGATTTTTTTTCTACAAGCAAACTCTGTTTTTTTTATGGTTAAAATGTTATTCAAATCGTCAATTTTATAATAATAATAAAAAGAGACTGTAATAAATAAAAGAAAAACATTTTAATACAAAATTGATAAAAAAACATTCCGAATATTCCCCCCGATTCAAACTCGGAAGCTTTTATGAACGGTTAAAAAAAATATTTAAACAAAAAACGAAAAAAAAACTAAGAAAACACACTAAACCTATACAAAAAACCATAAAACGAAAACGAAAAGAAGCTTCCTTGTGTGTTTTCTTTGTTGCTTTTTTTCAATTTCATTTAAGCTAGTTTCTTTGCTCTTTTTGTTTCTTTTTTTTCTGGTGATAAAGACTTCCGGATGTGAACCCGGAATGTTCAGATTGTTATTATATATTTTTGCATTTAAAAGCTTTTTTGTACTGTGTTATCTTCTTCAGTTTTTTTTTTCTTATTAATGTTTAGGACACTGAACTTCTTGGTTATTTATTTTAGTATAATTTATTCAAAATTTTGAATTTATTAATCACAATTCTGACATAAATGCAAAAGCCTGGTCTAATTCTATTTAATGGCTATTCAATATTTCAGTTAGATATTATTCTTTTATTGAATTATATTTTTACCTTTGTATTTTTAAATCTTTAATTTTATGTATTGCTTGATCTGTTTTTGTGTTAAAAAATGAAATTGAAGGCAAGTTTATTTTATTTATTTTTTTAACATAATGTGCTTCACTTTAGTGTTTGTTTAATAAATATGATCATAGCAAAAAAGACGAAAGCGTGGCTCCTTCTTTCATATGGCTATTCAGTTATTATTTTTCAATCGAATCATATTGTCCTCTTGTATTCTTGTTTTTCTATATTTTTTAATGGCTTGTTTTAGGTATCTAAAACAGAATAAGCAGACATGTTCCACCTTGTCCAAACAAAGAACCGCTTCAGATGCAAGGACTTTCAATAGATCAATCGTGCCTCAGAAACTCCTTTCTCCCCCCCCCCTCCCCACTACTGAATTTTGGTAGAAAACTAAGAATATTAAGCATCGTTTGAACCAGAATAATTCCAGTTTTTTTTTTATCTGTATTTAAGAAATATAATCCTAGAAAAAATGGTATTATTATTTTTCTTTTTGATTGAATTATCTTTTCCTCTTGCATTGCTGTTTTCTTCATATTTTTTAAATGACTATTCTATTTTAGGCTACTACAAAAACGGGAGCGAAAGCAAGTCGAGTCTTGTTTCTTATTTTATCGCTTATTTCAATCCAATAAATGTGATTGGTCATTTATCTTGACAATGCTCAAGCGTTTTAGACAGAGAATAAGGACCAAATAAAGAAAAATATAAAGTAGAAAGGGGAAGTGTATTTTTACTAGCCCCGAGGAAGTCATAAAAAGTTCCATCAGGCTCTGGATTACTCATTATTCTTAGGAAATACTTAAATTTGGATATATTTACATAGACAACACGGGAATTTTGGGCATGAAATGAGCTCAAGGGATAATCTTATTGCTATTACATTGTTTTTATGTGTATAGTCTTAGAAAATTGCTTACTTGTATTTAAATTCTTATATCCGTATGTAGTTAGTTTGATTCATCCAGTTCTTATCACTTTTTTTCAAAAAAAGGCGCCTATGCCGTTATATTTTACGCAAGTAGCCTATCACAAATTCATCTAAATCAGGTTTGGGTTGCATCTTTCGAAGGAGGGGTGTTCGTCAGAAAAATCGAATGAGACGCATCTATCTTGAAATTTTAGTAGGCATGAGTCGGCCCCCTTTTGGCTAAGTGCCTGGAATAACTTCTCAAAGATAAAATGAAAGCAGCCTATTTAACAGTTTTTCTTTCCAGTAAAGCTTAGTTTATTTTAATCCTTCCCTCCCCCCACTTTCTTTTACATACCATCGAATTTCTTTCTCTCATTCAAATAATTTGGATTTGTGTTGTGTTTACCCCTCTCACCCCGCATGGTGTCGGGAGTGTGTCTTTATTTTGCCTCTGTCTATGAGGTACTTTAAATTCAAAGTGTTAAACACATTACAAATTCGTTCACACTTTACGTTAGAGCACAGATACTTAGTTTATATTCTGCAGGTACAGTACACCTGTAACAAAACAAAGCTGGCGGGAAAATAGACTTAAGGGGGTTCGACCCCACCCCCTCGAAATGTTTGTCTGACTCTTAAAACGTAGCAAAAACGAATTTAAAAAAAATTATGATGCGTTTTAATTTTTATTTTGTAAAGCCCCTTAAAAAAAAATGCTAAATTCGGCCTTGCATATAGTGTTTTAAAGTTCCTTTTGTGGTGAGAATCCATTTAAGATCGACAAGTACCCTAAAAACGCCGAGAAAAGACACTATTTCTGTCTAGCCTTTTAGCCTGTAAAGTCATTTCATATCAGTTTATTAATATATTGTGAGTTAATTTGATTATATATTTGATGTAATTTACGTAGTAAGATATACAATATATTGACATTATAAAATGTATACAATATCTTAAACATTTATTAAATATATTGCACTTAATCAAGTTTATTACATGTCAGTATACTGCATACGAAATATTCTATATACTATATTATTAAATTAAGACGCTGTATATTATATTAAGTATATTATTATATTAAAAATCACTATTATGATAGATTTTATAACAGTTTCAGTAAGTTTGAGACAAAAGAAAGTCAATCGGTGTGAGATGATAATATTCTTATATCTGGCCTCTTTTGCAGTTTGCTCCAAGATGTCGGTAATGATAGTCAAGGAGTCTGTGAGGCATGTATAGCAAAGAAAAGGATGGTCGTTTCGTGGGGGCAAAGTGTTCACCTCGCATGCCCAATCAAAGGTCCTGAACCTTTGTTGCAAGCTCCTGTTGTCTGGTATCATTATAGCAAAGAAAGAGGTGGACAGTATCCTATTACTTTCAGGTGAGGGCTATGGTTCCACTACCTCTTACCTTCTAAATTGTATCTTTCAAATAGTATTCGTCTATGATGTTTCAAGTATTCTGAGGTGGAGGCATTATTCCTCCTCTCCATAACATTCCTCTGTTGCTAGGCGACACTTTTATGCGCGACTTTTTTTTATTACTTTAAAAGGTCGCCTAAATCTGCCTGCCAAATAAGTTTTTGAAATTAGACTTTGTTGTTTCTTTGTGTAGGCTTTTAAAACGTTTGGTTTATCCCCTTGGCACATTTGCTCAGTTGTATTTATTTAAGGAGAGGTTATGGAGACTGGGTATGATGAGGGGGCGGGCTCAAAAACTATCTGACAGAATTTTTCTAACCCTCAAAAAAAACTTTCCATATGTAGAACCTAATCTCCGGCTTGACTTGAAATATTTACTGATAAATATTTTACTAGTTGAACATGATTATTTACCGATAATTTACCAATAAATATTTTAATCATTGAGTTACTAATTTAAAAAACGTCTTAAATAAATATTATATAATAGATTTGATAAAATTTTATAAACAAATATAGATATTTAAATATTAAAAGAAATTATATAATATTAATGGATATACTGTATTATAATAAATAACTACAAAACGTCCTTTAATTGATCCTTTAACTACAAATGGTCCTTACAGAAATTAAATAAAAAAAAGTTTTTTTTTACTGAAAGTAAGGAGCAACATTAAAACTTAAAACGAACAAAAATTATTCCGTCTAGTAAAGGGGTTCTCCCCTCCTCAACACCTCACTCTTTACGCTAAAGTTCGACTCTTTGTCACAACTCTACTTTTTAAAACAATAAAAAAAAACTTTAGCGCAAAGAGCGAGGTGTTGAGGAGGGGACAACCCCTTTTACTATACGGAATAATTTCTGTTCGTTTTAAGTTTTAATGTCGCTCCTTACTTTCAGTTAAAAAAAAACTTTTTTTATTTAATTTCTGAACGTTTTTCAATTAATGAATGTTTTGATTTTGACTCTCCGCACATAATTAAAACTAAATTTGCATATTGTTTTTTTTTTGGCTAAATGGCTTTCTCATAGTTTTAATCGGAAGATTTTGAGAAAAAAGTAGCGGGGGAGGAGGCCTAGTTGCCATCAAAATTTTTTGATTACATAAAAAGGCAACTAGAACTTTTAATTTTTTACGAACGTTTTCATTAGTAAAAAAAATACTTAACTTACGAATTGACTTACGAAGCTAACTCCTATATTCGTATGTTTTTGTTACGTATATTAGGGGGTTCACCCCTTCGTCAATACCTCGCTCTTTACAATAAAGCTTAAATTTTTCCCGATTCCTTAAGAATGACCCCTGAATCACAAAGGCCGTAGAATAAATAGTCAAAATTAGTAAAAATACTTTAGCGTAAAGATCTAGGTATATTACGAGGAGTTTAACCCCTTATATGCGTAATAGTTTCTGTTCGCTTTAAGTTTTAATGCTGCTCCTTACTTTCAGTTGAAAAAAACTTTTCATATTTATTTTCCATTATTTTTATTTTTAATTTTTTTTAATTATCTTTTTTCCGTTATTTCATTTTTTTAATAATGCTAGAAAATCTAGCGCCCCTTTCATTGAAATTCTCTTCCCCCATAACAAATTCCTCCATGGAAAGATCCTCCCATGTAACCCCTCTTCAACTTCTCCCCCCCCAAACCAAAAAAAAATCCCTGTAAAAACCTCTGTACACTTCCCAATAACCATTACTATATGTAAACACTAGTCGAAGTTTGTAACTTGCAGCCCCTCCCACGGGGACTTTTGGGGAGCAAGTCGTCCCCAAAGACATTGTTAATAGATTTTTCGACTATGGCAAATAAAATGGCTATCTCAGAATTTTTATCCGGTGACTTTGGGAAAAAAATGAGCGTGAGAGGGGGCCTAGGTGCCCTCCAATTTTTTTTTATCACTTAAAGAGGGCGCTAGAACTTTTAATTTCCGTTAGAATGAGCCTTCTCGCGACATTCTAGGACCACTGAGTCGATAGGGTCACTCCTGGGAAAAAAACAAACAAATAAACACGCATCCGTGATCTGTCTTCTGGCAAAAAATCCAAAATTCCACACTTCTACATTAGGGTTTTCCGATACGCTGAATCTGATGGTATGATTTTTGTTAAGATTGTATGACTTTTAGAGGGGGTTTTCCCACTATTTTCTAAAATAATGCAAATTTTCTCAGGATCGTAACTTTTGATAAATAAGACTAAACTTGATGAAGCTTATATATTTAAAATCAGCATCAAAATATGATTCTTTTGATTTAACTATTGGTATCAAAATTCCGTTTTTTAGACTTTGGGTTACTATTGAACCGGGTCGTCCCTTACTACAGTTCGTTAACACGAAATGTTTGATCTTTAATTCCAATTCTTATACTTAAGGGGTCCGTGCTCGTGGCGCAATCTTTTATCTTAATCATTATTCCTATTACTGAGCATCCAATAAATTGATCAGTACATTTTTTTTTCTTCTTAATTTTCCAGGCCAGACAAGTTCATCAAGACTCATGAACAAGGTCTTGTAGTTCTTTCTGTTTCTGAAACAGAATCAGGGCGTTACGATTGTCGACTTGGATCTGACACTCTATGTTCATATAATATAACAGTAGACGCACACCGCTGCACCGCTCCATCCAAAACACATGACTATCAAAGAGTTTATGCTGATTGGTGCAAAGAATTCGAAAAATATAAAACAGCTATGAATTCATGGGAGAGGAAGCAAGCGGTAAGTCTTTTTTTTTTACTTATTTTATTTTTTAGTTATTTGAATTATTTTTAGTTATTTTAGAACTTTTTTGTTATTAATGAATTGGTCTTAAAATAGATCTGACAGTGTATAAGTTAACAGAAATTTGATACTTAAGAGCAGTGGTTCCCAACCGATTTTGGGCGATGCCCCATCTTGGCATTTCCAATATCATGATGCCTTCCTCATGATATTTAATTTTTATTTATTCAAAATTTCATGTGTTCACCTCAAGGACGCTTAAAAGACCATTAATGTGGTATATTTTTGGTTTGCCTTTTAGGCATATTTTATACTAATGAAAAATTTTGTCTGAATACAGTATCTTTTATATGATGTATAACGTCATTGCAATAACATCATGTATCTTTTTCGCTCTATAAATGCATTTGAATACGACGTTATTCACATTAAAAATGTTCTTTTTTTCAAAATTAGGGCTCTAGAGTATAGTTGGCAGGAGGAACTTCCTGCACATGACCCATCAAAATATCGCCAGGCCCCACTGGTAGGATTTGAGCCCCTACTACGTTAGAATCACGGCTTACGAGGATTCGATACCTTGGAAATCATTTTACGAGTCTCAGTGTCGGCTGACCGTCTCAAAGACAAAGTGCTCATTAGTGAATGTTTACAGCGCCGCAGCTCGGTGTGGTACTGGGACACCACAACTCCATAGCAAATTTTGTAACAAATTTATAGGAGGTTTTATATGTGTCAACAGTTGAAAAGGGCTAGTTTAGAATAAAGCAAACGTATAATATAGTAATTGTTAAACAAAGTGCCTTCTATGCAATTTACGTACAGCATAAGTAATGTGCACCCTGTGTCCGCAAGGTTTTCAATCAAGGCGAAGAGTACAGCTGGGGACTCCCAAAGCTGTCAAATTACTCAAATGATACTTCCTTTGAGCGGATTTTTAATGTTTTCCAAACAGGCATGCTATAATATTTTTAGGTACTGCCCTTTCATGAACTTAAAAAAAAATTATTCCCCGTTCAATTGAAACAATAAAATTGACACTTTCTAGTAAGTTTCAGTAAATCTGAATATTTCTTCTCTGCCACAAAACTTGAGAAGTTAGATGGTTTTTTAAGATATCTGTGAAAGTAGGTGTCGGCTTCTAGTTTCCTGTCATTTATTCGGATATCTTATCCAAGCTCAACAAATTGTGACAATACCGCCAAATCAATTCTAAGCAGTTTGGCTATCCAAATTAAACAATTTGTAATGAACGAGATAGGGTGATCCTTTAAGGGATAGAATCCCCTTAAAAGGTTTTGGGTAAAATTTCTGTGCGATGCGTTCTCACCTTTCTTTGCAGTTTACTGATAGATTTATTTATTTGAAATTATTTATTTGTGTAAGCTGTTTGTTTTCATATTTTAAGTTTTTTTAATATTTGACCTAGAAACATGTGCAGGGTAAGGTGGGGATTTGGATCCCAACCCTCCCTCCCTAGGTTTCCCCAAATTACCCTCCCCTCTGAAAAATTACTACCTACGGGCCTGTTCCAATCTCTCTAGTAAAAAATGACCGCCTTGATGCGATTCAATTTTGTCCGTAATGGTCCTTGAGGATGCATATTCCTGTGGAAGGGGATTAATTGTCCTCTGGCTATTGTGTCCTTAAAAAGGGCACCAGCATTCATGATTTTGGTTTGATATGATCACTTATTTTGAAAAAAAAAAACAAAAAAAAACCAGACAAATATACATGCACCCATGGTATAAACAATACGAAGTTTTACATTTTGATGGTGCAGTTTTTGTAAAAGAATTAATATATTTTGGGGATTTTCCCCATCCCATTTTTTTCCGAAATTATACAAATTTGCTTATGCTGATAAAAGAAAAATTGCCAAAGAATGTTCTTTTCGGCCATCTAGCTTGGGCCAGACAAAAAGTAGGCCATTCCGAATGGGGTGAGAAGATGCCATAAGAAAGGATTTAAAGGAAACTGAAGCTTTTTGGGAGAGGGTAAAGATTAGAGCTTTGAAAAGATTGGGGTGGAGCAGTAGAGTGCGCAGCTGTGTTGGCCTCAGATGCCTTGGCACTGTAGTGAGTTGCTACTAGTAGTAGTACTGGTAATAACTAAAAGCTGAGCACGCCTGTTGAGCTACCCCTCTTTGTGTTAGTGAAACAGTTAATGATCAATCTCTGATTATATCACCTTCTTATTTACTTTTAATACAGTTATTGTGTTCCTACTTTCTTTCTTTATATCCCAATTGTTCTTTTTTTTTTGCCACTTTATATTGCTTATTTTAATTTGCTTCCATTGACAACGCCATCTAATTAAGGCTCTTCTTCTAGCAATGCTTGACAAAGTTAAATCAGAGTACGAATCAAAACACTCACCCCAACGACATCTTTGCTAGAAGTCCTCTCGTTTAGATTGAATTATGTCGAGAAAGAACCTTATTTCAAAGAAGAAGAATTGAAGTGCGCAAAACATATCTCTAGCCTTTCTTAACTTTCCCGTGAACAAAGACGAAGTGTGTATAAATTTTTACTTTTGTGAAAACAAAATAGAGGAATGCATTCCATGGCGACAGATGGCTCTGTGTATAACAGAAAAACATGTGTGTTTTAGAACGTTGAAAGTTGAGCAGCTATTAGTGACTATTTTATGCTATGTTTATATAATTAAGTTGCATTGATAATAGAATGTGATCAGTTTTTAAATAATAAACGCCTCATTTTTTATTAGAACCTTGATATCACTATCACTCAGTTTAGATGTTTCCCACAAATCTAATGAAGTTGGTCAGTTTTAAATTTGATCAGTCGATAAAGCTCCACTATAAAAAAAAAATTCATCCTTCTAAATAATAACGTCACATTTTTCTATACCACCAATTCTCGGCCCCCGAAATTTCGAACAACTGATCAGTTTGGAACAAAGAGTCAGACAAAATCCTCTTGATTCCGGTGTGACAATATAACAGCAGAATTTACTTTTACTATGCACATCACATGATAAGTTGACGACAGTTAAACTCCCTCTACCCCACATATCCTTCTAAACAATAAGCGCCTGATTTCCTTTTAATGATCTATTGAAAGAGCAATACCATGAACACTTGGCCCAAAAGGTAGTGATAATTTTGATAAAATTGATCAACTACAAACACGATCTGTAGACAAAGATCACCACAATAAATTAATACAACTCTTAGAAAGTGAAAAATAAACCCTTTCATTTCTCATTATTTATGAAATTTATTGAAAGCTTGATTCCATTAAAAGTCGATTCAGATGCTACTCAAACATTTGATAGAAGATGTTCAACTGCGAAAGCGAAGAAATTTCATACTTTCTAATTAATTTTAGAAAGAATTTATATTATGATACAAAGGTAGGTATTTATACGATGATAATTGGCTTTTATTTAGCACATCGCAATTTAATTTAATGACATTATGTTCGCTTAGTCCCCTCCTCTGTCCCCTCTCCTCTTCTGAGTAATAAATATCTCATTTTTCTGTAATTTGTTGGAAGCTTAATATCATATATACTCGGCTAATAAATTTGATAACAGTTAATCAGTTGAAAATGTGATCAGGTAACCATCTCCAAAAAAAACGTACAAGACTTTCTAATTTATTTTGAAAAGAAAAATTCATGATAAACCTCTCGTTTCTGGTATGAAGACATAATAATAGAATTGGTTATTATTTAGTATATCGCAAGGTGAGTGAACTACAGGTTGCTCACCAAGCTCCCACACCCCCTTTTCGGATGTTTGAATACTAAATGTTTCATTTGTCTATAATTTATTGGAAGCTTGATATCATTTATACTTGGCTCAGATGATGCTAACCAATTTAATAAAGTTGAAGAGTTGCAAATGTGGCCAGTGGATAAAGATTCCTGGTAAAAATAACCTATTTTGGGATCATTAAAAAAGCTTCATTTTTTTATAATGCTTATTAATTTATTGCATAAAATTCCGTAAAAAAACAAATTATGTTTTGTGTTATTTTGCCTTCTTCTCTGACCTACGTTTAAATAAATAAATAACTCCTTTATTCTCCATAATGGCATAAATACACACTAACATCAGACTGTCAATGACGTGTTAAGATATTTATTTGCAGTAATGCAGTTTATTTGCAGATTTATTTGTTAATAAAGTTTATTTGCAATAAACTTAAAAAAACTTTCGGAAATTGAAATTACGCACAAAGTGTAAGGTAATGTGTAAAGTAAGGCGTAAATTATTATAATTATCAGTGGACCGAATTAAAAGGTGGCTGACCTAGCTTTTGAAGACCGACCGATCAAGTTAACGGCCCGACGTAGGGCTACAGTTGTAAATCCCACACATAATCATGGGGAATATCTCAGTATTTCAGACGACAGATATTCGAAGCCAAGGTCAATCGTCAGGTAATGTGGTCTTTCTTTCAGGGTCTGCAGACATAATACCTTGAAATTATTTTCATCAATAGGTAGGTATAGGTAGGTATACATTTATTCAGAAAAGAAAACAAACACTATTCGCCATTCGCCTGCCAAGAAAGGCAATAAGCTTGTAAAGGCAAGCGAGGTTATCACCCTCAGATAATTAAAAACACATTCATATCACGCTACTCAATACAAAAGAAACTCAACTGATGAAGGAAGAAAGGAGAAAAAGAGAAAGAGGAAAAAGACAAGAAGAAGACAGATAAAAAAAATCAACAGAAATTAACAGCAAGTAAATCAGGGAAATGCCTTGAATAAAATGACAACCTGGAACAGGGCAATTCACGAGATAAAAGAAACTTCTTTACCCGTGACTTGAAAGCCAGAAGACTAGGCGCATTTTTCACACCCTCGGGCAAAATATTCCAAACATGGGGACCATAATGGCGAATCACAAAAGATGCCCGAGTAGTACTCCTAAACTCATGAGTTAAGTTGTCAGCTTTTCTTGTATTATGATCATGATGGTCTCTATTACAAGTAAAAAGATTTTCAAAAGCAGGGGTGAGCAGGTGATTCAAATATTTATACAAGAAAATCGCAACCTGGTAATCACGAATTTGAGATACATCCATTAACTTATTCTTTTTAAAATGCTCATGATCAGGAACATTATCAGAATCATAAAATTCCGATAATAATTTTACAGCTCTATTCTGAAGTTTTTGTACCCTTTTGAAACATGTTACAAAATTACTTGCCCATATAGAGCATCCGTAGCTAATATATGGATAAAAAATAGAAAAATAAATCATTTTTAGAATCTTTTTTGGGACTAGATTTTTAATTCTTCGCATCACCCCTAGACCTCTGCTTAATTTTTCAGCTATAGCATTTGAATGGTTTTTCCACGACAGGTTTTCATCAATTAAAAACCCCAAATATTTTGTTGTTGCTACTCTTTTTATCACATTTCCTCGAACCATGATTTGATCACTTGACGAAAGTCTTGAGAATATCATGAAAATAGTTTTAGAAAAGTTTAGGGTTAACAAATTTTGTTGAGAAAAATTTAGAAATTCAGAGACAGCATTATGGATTTTATTATACAAAACATCAAGCCAAGGCGCAGCTAGAAAGAGCAAAGCGTCATCTGCAATTAGGATGACATTAGCCTCCAACAGGTAATGCTTCATTCGATCAATAAAGATGATGAAAAGGAGGGGTCCCAGGATTGACCCTTGTGGGACCCCGCACTCTATTTTCTTTTTTGAAGATAAAAATGATCCATTCTGTACTATCTGATACCGGTCATGTATACATGATGAAAACCACTCAAGGCTTGAACCCCTCACCCCAATCGAGGCAAGAACTTGAATAAGCCCTGAGTGGTCCACCGTATCGAACGCTTTTCTCATATCCAAAAACACAGCTGCAGGTATAAGACCAGCTTCAAATGAATCATTAATCCAATCAACCAATTTAAGAACTGCCATATCTGTAGATAGCCCTTTTCTGAACCCAAATTGGTTTTCCATTAGAATTTTTTTCTTTTCAATATAATTACTTAACTGTGCATGTACAACTTTCTCATATAGCTTAGAGAAAAATGGAAGAATAGATATAGGTCTTCGATTCGATGGGTCATCTTTTTTCCCTCCTTTATGAAGAGGAACCACTCTTGCAATTTTTAGTGCTTTCGGGAAGACTCCATGATCCAGAGAAAGGTTGATGAGGTGCGTCAAGACAGGTAAGACACTCGTTTTTGCGGCTTTTATGAGTTTCAGCGAAAACTCATCCATCCCACTAGAACTCGATTTCATCGTATCCAGGAATTGTGCCAATTCCAGTTCCAAACATCTTGCAAATTCAAAGGAATTCTCACTTGCAGGCTGTCTTTCAATAACAGATCCAAAACTCACAGATGTGCGTAAGCTAGCCCGCGCTTGATCGCAAAGTCTTTTTCCTTCATTTGCAAAATAATCACACAGAAATTCCGCTATGTGTTTAGAATCAGTAAGACGACCTTCCGTCGTCTCCATGGCTCTCACCTCCTCCCTGCTGTGAAAATTACCCAAAAGTTTATTTATTGTTTTCCATGTATTTTTCATATTACCTTGATTTTCATGAAATTCATTTTGGAAATGAAGTTTCTGAGCTTTCCGTTTTACTGAATTTAAAATATTCCGAAACTTTTTGAATTTTATAAAATTATCATTTGAACGATCCATTAAATAATTCACATAAAGTTGGTTTTTCTTCTTTATTGAAACTAGAATGGCTTTTGTTATCCATGGTTTCTTAGGAAAATTTCTATTAGGGTTAATTTTCCGTAAGGGACATGTTTCATTCATTACATTAGTCACTATCTCACTGAAGAGGTCATATGCTGCATATGGACACTTTTCCTCTATTACACGCGAAAAATTCGTTTCATCCATCTTATTTGCAAAACTGTTTAGGTTTTTACTTTTCATTTCACGGTAAAACGATGCCTTTGCACACCGTTTATTTTCCTTTGACTGATTCAGCTTTATTTTACTTATTAAAACAAGGTGATCCGACCCGTCATACACAATCACATCTGCTTGGGATCTTTCAAGTAATTCACCATTAACGAAGAAATTATCAATTAAGGTGGCCGAAAGATGCGAAATCCGAGTTGGAATAGTTACAAGAGGAAAACTATCATGTGACACCATCATATTAACAAAATCTGAGCTATTCACTTTTTTTAGTAAATCAATATTAAAATCTCCCATCATAAATTTATTTTTATTTTCATTGTTAATTTTATCTAATAACAATTCAAATTCATCAATAAAAAAACTAATATCACATGACGGATTTTTGTAAATTAACCCCAAAATCAATTTTTTTTCCCTTCATTTTTTATTTCTATGAAAAGGGTTTCGATCCTACCTTCCAGCCACAGGGAGAGGTCATCCCTAACCCAATATTGGGTACCATCATTTATCAAAATACATAGACCGCCCCGCTCCATGGTTGTCCGTTCTCTTCGCTCGCAAACATATCCCGGAAAAGAATAATCCCAGGGCAGTGATATGCTAGAAACAAATGTCTCACATAGGCCTACAATATACGGTTTCTTATATAGTAAACTTAAAATCTCACATAGAGGAGAATATGCCGTTCTTAGACCTTGACAATTCCAGAACACGATCGCTCTTTCATCTGCACTCACAGGTTTTGAATACTCATAAAGATTATTCGGATTCACATAATTACTTGGGCGACAATTCAGCGAAAAATTATTGATGCAATCATCATCCCCCGCAAGTGTGTCACGAGCTTGGCTTCCAAGAATAAACCGGTTTTGTTCAAATTCATTCAAAGCGTCATCATATCTATTCACGCTCATTTAAGGTCACTATTTAATAATAAAAAAAAAAAAAAAAAAAAAAAAAAAAAAAAAAAAAAGTCTGATAGGCAGAAAGAAGAAGGAAAAAGAAAGAGATAAACATGAAAGAAACTGACATTTTGGCTATGAAATGCAAAGAGGAAAACAAACATACAAGTAGTGCAACAACATAATTTCATAACTCAAAATTACGCGGTCGGATTCGGCAAACGGACCACTTCAGCCATAGTTCTGATTTTACGGATCACTCCTACTGAATCTTTTCCAAAAATTGTCCCGTTGTTCGACCAAACATTTCTGTTTCCGAGCTTACCTTTAGCCAAGTCAAGAATCTGTTTCTTTTTTGATGTTAGGGACTCGGTAACAAATATTTCCGACCGAGCAAGTTTTGACTTACATGAAAACACTTTTCTTGCAGTTTCAGCAGACTTGAACAAAACCAACACAGGCGCAGGACGCTTTTTGGCATTTACAATGGTGTCCGAATCAGTAAAATGTGCACGAAATTTAAATACAGAAACTATTGCGGTCGAAGAAAAATCAGAAATCTGCATTTTATCCGTAATCACATTCAATATACACTCAGAGATGGTAAGACCCCCACTTTGTTCAACACCATGAAATACAAGCTGATTTTGTCGCTTTTCCTGCTCCATATCATCAAGACGGGTTTCAAGCTGTTCAGTCCTGTTTTCTAGGGCTAGGTTTGCGTTTTGGAGAGCCCGTACTTTGTTTTCAATCTCATCAAACTTGGTCGAATACTGAACTAGTATAGAGTCGTGAATCTGAGAAACAATAGAGTCAATGATATCCGCACTATTTGATAATCCAACTTTTTCACGTACTTCTTTTTCTATATCATTTCGGATATTGGATTTTAGCGTGTCCAAATCCAATAAGGCAGAATTTATTGAATTCGCCGATGTATCTGGTAAACTAGAACCACTAGTCTCGAGATGCTTATCAGGAAAATCAGCTAATTCGGCAAAAGCGTTTGCAACGCCTAATTCGTTTTTCTTCTTGGCCTCCTTTGAAATGTTAACAAAGGCCGAAAGCTGTGAGGCTGTTGTTGTCACGATTTCATGGCTTCCATAACAAAATACAACATAGGATATTTTTTTGTTCTTGGCCTGAATTATATCCAACACTCGACAATAACATACTGAAATTCGGAAATGATTTTGCATGTTGGCTGTTGGACACCCTCGATTTATCACTTTGAGTCAAAGTCAGGCGAGGGCATTACACCGAGCAAGATTGTTCTGCATTTGATCTAATTTAAGTCCCAAAAAGTAAACCTTATTTACTTGGGAGGAATTGAGAACCGCCACAATGCAGCAAACTACTGTAACCACAAGGCACATTTTTAAACTACAGACGGAGAACTGTTTCAGGTTACTTTCAGCCGTTGCACTAAGGAGTCCGACCTTGTCGTTAATAGTGAGACTGATGTCTTCAATAAGTCTTTAAAAGACATTCTCTTACAGTACTTTCAGGTAAGCTTACTGTTAATTCAACATCACTGAGGTCACGCGTCAGCGTGGATAATATTTGCTAGAGTGAAGGCTGGGTAAACTACTACTACTACTACTACTAATAACTCACTGCAGCACCAAGCCGCCTGAGGCCAACACAGCTACGCACGTTCCTCCTCCAACCTAATCTATTTAAAGCCTCCCTCTTTACACCCTCCCAGGAAGTTCCCATTTCCTTTAAATCGTTATTTATGACATCCTCCCAACCCGGACAAGGACGACCTGCTTTCCGTGTAGCCCCAGACGGTTGGCCAAAAAGTACAATCTTCGGTAATCTGTCATCCTTCATCCGTAGAACGTGGCCTAGCCATCTCAACCTTTCTTTCATTATAGCCCCAGAAAGCGGGATTGAACCACACTTTTCGTACAACCTACTGTTTGAAATACGGTCAGTCAGCCGGGTACCCACAACAATCCGTAGGCAATTTCTCTGGAAAACATCTAGTAAATTTTCATCTGCTTTTCGGAGTGCCCATGCTTCAGAGCCATATTTGACCACTGTCATCACTGTAGCTTCCAATATTCTAATCTTGGTTTGTAGGCTTATCTTTCTATTCTTCCAAACTTTTTTTAACTGTGAAAAAACACCCTGAGCTTTAGCTATTCTACTTTTAACATCTTCACTGCTCCCACCATCTTTACTAATAATACTGCCAAGGTAACTGAAGCTCCCAACCTGATCAATGTTTTCTTTACCTAATGTCACCTGTTCATCTTCACTTATTCCTAGCCTTAGTGACTTAGTCTTCTTAACATTAATTTTCAAGCCTATTTTAGCACCCTGAACTCGTAAAACCTCTAAAAATTCATTCATTTTGCTCACACTTTCATCTAATATGCTTAAATCATCAGCATAATCTAAGTCCAGGAGCGTTCTTCCTCCCCATTTGATTCCATGGTCTCCAATTGCCTTTCCTGTGCTCCTTAAGACGAAGTCCATCAAAATGATCCATATAAAGAGGGATAGAACACAACCCTGCTTAACTCCTGATTTAATACAAAACCAGTTGCTAACCTCATTTCCTACCTTAACCGCAGCAGTATTATTCTCGTACATAGCGCAAATCACTTTAATGTATTTTTCTGGCATACCATATAACGATAAGACCTTTGTTAACGCTGTTCTATCAACAGAATCGAAAGCTTGCTCATAATCGATAAAACTAAGAACCAAAGGCGTTTGACAACGAAGGGACTTCTCAATTATTAACCTAAGAGTGAAAACATGGTCGACACATCCTCTACCTTTTCTAAAACCCCATTGTTCTTCCCTTGAAACTTTGTCTACAGCATGTCTCAGTCTAAAAAGTATCATATTACTTAGTAATTTGCTACCTACAGAGACCAGACTAATGCCTCGATAATTACGACACTCACTCTTGTCACCTTTCTTATACAGTGGTTTAATTAAGGTTTTCCTAAAATCATTGGGTACTTCCCCTTTTTCAAAAATCATGTTCATAATCTTCAGTAGCTTATTCCTGACCTCAGAGCCACCATATTTAAGGAACTCATTAATCATACTATCAGCACCTGGGGCCTTATTATTTTTTAATCCTTCTAGTACTGTCGCTAATTCTTCCTCACTAAACAAATCTTCCTTCACATCCAAGGTATCACAAACATTTTCATTTTCATCTATATCTTTTCCTGCAACTGAATCTCGGTTTTTGCACATTCTCAAAATGTTCCACCCATCTTTCTTTAACTTTTTCCTTATCACTAATTGTGGCCCCATTTCTATCTTTAACTGGGACTAGTCCGGATTTGCTACTCCCTTTTAGTTTATTAACATGCCAGTATAATATTTTACTATTATGCCGTCTAGCCGCATCTTCCAGATCCTCAGCAATTTTATCCATCGCCTCCATTTCACATCTCCTTAGTTCATATTTCAATGCTTTCTCCACTTTCTTTACATTCCTTTTGTTTTCATACGACCTATCACTCAGATAATTCTTATACAAACCCCTTCTACTCTCTATTAAACCTAAAGCTTTTTCACTAATATTCCTAGTTGCTGTCTTTGCACTCTTCCCTAGGACACCATCAGCAATTTCACAAATTGTTTTTCTGAAATTATTCCATCCATCTTCCACATTGTCAAATTTTAAACCCTCAAGTTTAGTACTCAACTGTTCCTGGAATTTTTTTCTCAAATTTTCATCCTGAAGTCTACCAACATCATAACTTTCCGGGAGGGAGTTACCCTTCCGAAATTTCAGCTTTAAATTAACCTTAGACACTACTAGATGGTGATCTTTACTTTTAACATCAATAACGGCACTCCTACACACCCTAGTATCTTGTGTTGATCCTGCTAGTCTTCTGTTTACAATAACATAATCAATAAGGTTTGCTGTCTTACCATCACGTGAATACCATGTCAACTTATGGGCCATTTTGTGACCAAACACCGTATTGGTTATAACTAGGTTGTTATACCTACAAAATTGCAAAAGCCTATAGCCATTACTGTTTTCTTTTCCTACACCAAATTTACTGAGGCTAGGATACCATCTATCCCTATTTCTACCAACCTGGGCATTAAAATCTCCTAGCAAAAACACCATATTTCTACCTGGTACCCTGTCCATTTGCTCCTGTAACTGTAAGTAAAATTCATCTGAGTCACTAGTATCTCCATCAGTTGGCTCAATGGGGGCATATACTACTATAACTGATACCCTAAACTTTTTAGTCATAAATGAGCAATTAGTATTCTATTATTAATACCTTCCCAGCCTAAACAAGACTTAGCAGCTTCCTTATTCATCATGAGCCCTACTCCCTGTCTATGTACCCCATCCTTCCTGCCTGAGTAAACAAATTCTATGTCACCTAATTTCATTCTTCCTACCCCTGGGATATGAGTTTCTGAAACTCCTAATAAATCCAGTTCAAACCGTCTGAATTCGTCAGTTAAAATGTCGATGCGATAGTCATTTTTTAACGTCGTAACATTCCAAGTTCCAATTTTCATGTTCTTTAAATCTTTGAAATTATTTTGGCCTCAAGAAAAGCAGTGATCCCGGATACCAGTGCAGAATGGGGACCAACATATCTTCTCAAGTCTGCACCGAAGCGCTTAAGCCGGCTTTTAACCGGACAGCAAGAAGTCCCTGGGACCTCCAGTAAGTTGGAGGCTTTGTGCAATCCTGGGCCCATCTTGGTCACAACATGGTTTTCAGCACTTGGCGATGCTCTTCTATCAACAAGAGTCGAAATCCTGCACAGACAGTCCCAAGCCTATTACCTCCGACTCATTATATATTCATGCCTACAAATATTATGCTACTACGGGGAGGCAGCCCATAGTAGATAAATTAGCTAGGAAGAGGTTTTTCAGCCCGAAAACGCCCATCAAAACAAACCAAGCCCAGAAAATTATCCAATAATCAGAATCCCGTACGAGTGCTGTGGGACGACATAATTCATAGTGCAAGACTGGACAACTCGTCAATGAGCTTGTAACGATTCAACTTTTAAAAACTCGATTAAAAACTATTAAAAAAAATTGCTAACAGTTCTATATCTTATCTGTCTCTTCTGTTTCAAACGTCTCAGTTCGGGAAGACTGTAAGTATTAATTATGGAACGGCAATTAATGTCTCAAATTGTTTGGAAGGGGACCTCAAATAGTTGTTAAGAGGTGGTCAAGAGTTTTTAGGAAGTGTAAAACATGATTAAGTTGAACTGAGAAAATTTTTGGCAACTTAGAAGAAAGGAAGGAAAATTTATCGTGGTTGCAGCAGCAGCCACAACCTAGTAAAAGACGAATCATGGCCAATAGTACATTTAAAAAAAGTAAAACACGAAAACAGGAAATTTTAGGCAGTGCTTAAGAGCGATTGAGTTGCAGGGAATAATAGCCAATAGAAACACTGAGAAATTTTGGGTAATTTAGAAGAACTGAAAGAAGATTTATTTAAATAAGGAGAAGTTAGTGATGGCATAAAAGAAATGAAAAATATTAAGGGTTAGTGGCTGAAAGTGTAGATAGTTTCTGATGCATTTTGGTAATAAATTTAGATAACACGCTAAGAATAATGACTGTGATTTGTTATGAAGTGAAAGCGCCTAGTGATTTCACTAGAAAGTAAACTGGTTAGTGAGATAAATCCTTATTAGACTAAGAGATGCTCTAGGTGAAGTCTGAACCGAAGAACATTGTGGGAAAAAAAAATAATTAATAATGTGTTGACCTAACTTAAACGCAAGTGGGATGCCACAGACTATTATACTCAACTTATCACTTCAAGTTTTTTGGAACCCATAGATATTTACACCATATAGCTGTGTTGTGCTTCTTGTGTTAGTTTATAACATAAAACTTGTGATTTTTTGCATTTTTATCTTCAATAAGCATTCGGGATGAAATTCAATAAGCATTCGGGATGAAATCTAAAAAGATGGATTTCACGCCTAGCGAAATTAATCGGCCGACAGGTAAGGCATGAATAATTTAAGTTCTGTTAGAAAGCTAATCAGATTACCTTTTACTTGATCTGGTTCCTTAACTCTTGCATGAGAAAAGAGTTTCCTTCTCTTTCACAATTTTTCGCTTTTTTTAGGCTGAATTTGAGGTTGATGTGAAGAAATTGTGATTAAGTAATTACCAGAAAATGTGGTCAGATATGTCATTTGTACTTTTTTTTTATACCAATCAGCATGAAACTGATGTGTAATGTGAAGAGAGTTCTTTTGGGTTCAAAGCTTTGAGGAAGGTTGAGGTCGAGGGAGAGGTTTGCCCGCAAGCGTATATCAAACTTTTTATTACTGTTCTTTTTATGTGCCTATAGTCAGAGCCGTTCAAAGATGGGGGTACCCGGGGCAGCTACCCCCGTTGTCTCAGCTGGGAGGACTGGTGGGGTTGCCCACTTTGATCAAATTGTTCACTTTTATTCGGCTTTTTTTGCATATATTTGAGATAGTAGGAGCGCTGTAATTAATTTTTCCCCCGGCACCACCAGCCTAGGAACGGCTCTGCCTTTAGTCCATTTTATTGATTTGATTAGAGTAGAAAAATGAACCCTTAGAAAGTCCATACACTTGCGAATTATTGACAATATTTAAGCTTCTAATTAAACTGAGACTTTTATAGTGCTATATTTCCCTGACAAATGTGACTTTCAGGACCATGAGGTATTCCCTCGGAAATAGCCAGGATTCATATAGGTTCTGAAAAAAGTTCGGCAGAATATGAGGTCTGTAGTTTTGACTACCTTATGAATGTAATATTTTTCTTTCAGTAAAAGTTTTACTCAACTAAGAGGGGTGGTAATTTTCACATCGGCATGCAGATTGAACGCTTTGTCTAAATATATTCTTCCAGACGACGGGAGGGTATTCACCCTCAATATTAAACTAAATGACTTCTCACGGGACTATTGAGAACTTTGCACTATAAATACGCTTTTGAGCCTTAAGGAGTCCTTCAGAACCTTCAAGAACCCTTCTCCATAAAAATGTTTGCTTAGCCCACGTTAAATTTGCCCATGTTAGCCACAAATAGCCCATGTTCAATTACGCAACATTTTATGGCCTTTAGTAATTCTCTATATGTGTTCTGCAGGATAGCCGTTCGGTTTATGACCTGTAAAAGAATTTAGGGATGAACGTGGCATCTGATGGCAGCTTGACAACTGAAACTGGGATGGGAAGCTACGCATATAGTTCTTCAGTAGTTTCAGGCCAATTGGCTATCTCAGGATTTTTGCCTCTATCTTTGCTTCAAAATCTTTGGTGTGCGACACAAAATGGCATAAATTGGCAGTTTTTTTGCATGATATAGAACTGTTGGAGTGAAACTGTGTTTACAGCTATTTGATAATTCTAAACCCATTGTCTATCCAAGAATTTTATCTTGATAGCATTATGGCCATATTAGGGCAATATTTTGTTTTGTGGCAGAATCGCAGAACTTTGCATCTTTTTGTGGCAGTATCAATCGTACCCTTTTGATATCGTACCCCCTTTGATAGCAATATCAATCCTACCCTTGTTTTCAAAAATATTTGAAAAAATTGTGCATAAAAGGCTTTATGATCACCTTATGAAAACGGGGATGTTAAGTGAAAACCAGTTCGGCTTTATGAAAGGTCACTCGACGTCGGACGTCGTGCATTCCCTTTGTGATGCTGTAAATAAATACTTTGAACGTGGTGAAATTGACTATTTTTATCGATTTTAGAAAAGCATTCGATACAGCGGATTTTAATATTCTACTCAAACGTCTACAATCCTTTGGAGTTCGTGGTAACTATTTGAAGTGGTTTGATAGTTTTCTAAGTGGTAGAATCTAATCAAGCTGTATTAAACGATGTGTTTTCTTCCCCTTTTCAAGTGAAGTGTGGTGTACCTCAGGGGTCTGTTTTGGGACCACATCTATACCTTGCGTATGTTGATTCAATGCGTTTCTACTTACCTGAGTGTTTTATTACGATTTTTGCGGATGATACTGCTTTAACTGTGTCTAGTCGATCTGTCGATGATTTGTTGCTGAAAGTAAATAGGGTATTAAAATCATTTTTTATATTTACAAGTTTGAGCCTTTTGTCAGTGAACGTTAATAAAACTAATTTTATGATTTGTAGGAGAGTTGGTAATCCTCCATGTGTTGATAAAAAGATATTTTTCAACGGTGGCCTTTGCCACAGGTGCATCAAGTGCGTTATTTGGGATTTCAGCTTGATTGGAATCTATATTGGAAGAACCATAGTGATCTTGTTGCAGCTAAAGTTGCTAGAGGTTTGGGAATTTTTGCGTGGATTAAAGCATGTTTTATCATTATCAGTTCTTTTATTATTCTATCACACCATTGTTGCGCCTTATATTTCTTATGGTTGTGTCCTTTGGTCTAGTAATTTCTATGCAAATTTTAAAAGAGTGCAGATCCTACAAAATAAAACAGTAGGTCTTCTTGGTAATTATGTAGAAAATGTGAATGATACCGCGTCATGTTTTAAAAAATTACGAGTGCTTAACATTGGTCAGATTCGAGATTATCAAGCTGCTGTTTTTGCGTACCGATGTTGCAATGATGTACGTCCTCCAGTTTTTAGCAATTTTTTTCGAGTAAATCGTTCACTCCACAGGTATGAGACTAGAGAGGCGGATAATTTTATTGTTGAGTACCGAGGCACCACACGTACAGCTTTAGAATTAGATATTTAAGGCAGGACGCACTCTCAAGGAATCTTCCTATACCTCCCATGTTAAACATTAGGAGTTTGCCTGACGTTCCTGAATCAGTGATTTCGACGGTTTTTATGTCAATAGAAATAAAAAAATCTGGTGAACATTTTAATCCAATCAAATCTTAAAGCCGACAATTATTTTTTTTTATAATTCGAAATGATTATAAAACCAGTTTCGGGTTTGCATTCTAAATTGCTATACTTGACACTGTTGCTGTAAGGTATACAAAAATAGAGCAAAAAATTTTCTATTCAACAATCAGAAACTTATTTTTATAATATAAAATTCCTGGCTGTAGTCCCTTCAAATAATTTACATAGTTGTGTTCCGAAGTAAAAAAAAATCCCCTCAGAAGACTAGATCCAGGCGTAATCGGAGCTTGTGAGAATGCATAAATTACACCAAGGGACTAACCACTCGGATTGTGCAGGAGCGATTCAATCAAGTATTAGTTAGTTGTAACCTGTTTAAACAGAGTCTAGAAAATAAGTAGCGTGCAGACATCAAACTGCCGGTTAATAAATACAAATAAAAAATTATATTGTGTAAATATTTACAAGAAGAATTACTAAGGATAACCTGCACCTACTCGTAATTTTAAGTGAGAAACCCCTCAAGTTCAACCTTCTTATGTTTGTTTAGTTGAAGCGACGAAGAAAACTGATACCTTTGTATTTGACCGAGTTGCCGCCTAAGAAAAAGAACTGACTAGGGAGTTAAATTTTTGGGCCTTGGCTAGGCCTTAAATCCGGATATTTGGAATGATATCCCAGCTGGCATTAGGGAGGCTGAACACATTGGGTCATTTAAAGTTAAATCTAGAAAACATTCATTGGGAGTGGGGAGATATTTTTTTTATTCATTATTATTATTGTTAGCCTTTATTTATGTGTTTTTTGGTACTAAATGGTAATTGACTAAGAGTGTTTTATCCTTCTTTATTCTTTGTTTTTTAAATAAATAGATTGAAAATCAGAGGATTGCAGCCGTCCAGCATCAAGCTGTTTGAGCCTTCCCCGGGCGGTAGTGTGTATGTTTAGTTTCTGTAATTAGTAATTAATAAAGCAAGTCAAGTCAAAAAAAAAAAAAAAACGGTGGAAAATCCAGCACTCCCTTCATGAAAATTCTCTTCCCCCATGAGAAATTCCCCCATGGAAAGATCCTCTCACGTATCCCCCCGATCCCCCTACCACCAGAAAACATCCCCCTGAAAACGTCAGTATACTTCCCAATAACCAACATCATGTGTAAACAATGGGCAAAGCTCATAACTTGCAGCCCTTCCTCCCGGGACCATGGGAGATTAAGTCGTCCTCAAAGACAAAGCTATTGGATTTTTAGACTATGCTGAACAAAATTGCAATCTCAAAATTTTGATCCGGTGACTTCGGGAAAAAAATGAGCGCGGGAAGGGGCCTAGTTGCTGTCCATTTTTTGGTCACTTAAAAATGTCACTAACCTGTTGTAGCACAGTGGATTGGTGCTCTGCTTGGCAATACGGGGCCCAGGGTCCGACCCCCGTCGCAGCAAGGTTGAGCGACAAGCTTGCTACTTGTTCCTGTAAAAACAGCCAGCAACTGAAACGTCGATTCGACGCCCTATGCGCCAGCAATGGCTCTGGAGGATCGTTATTATTATTTTTTTTAATTGTCACTATAACTTTTAATTTCCGTTTAAATGAATCCTCCTGTGACATTCTAGGACCACTGAGTTGATACGATTACCCCTAGGGAAAAAACAAAAAAACAAATAAACGCGCATCCGTCATCTTTCTTCTGGCAAAAAATACGTAGTTCCACATTTTTGCAGATAGGATCTTGAAACCTCTATAGTAGGGTTCTCTAATACGCTGAATCTTATGGTATAATCTTCATTAAGATTCTATGAGGAACGTTTGTCCAGGGAACGTTTAGAGCCAGAGGGAGGGGGTATAGCCCCACGCTAGATCTACCAATGGCCTTGCTGGCATAATTTGCTGTAGCTTAATTATTTAGCTTTAATATAACATAATTATGGAACTGAAATATCAATACGAAGCGCCAAATTTCCTAATCAAATGTCATCACGTTGTGGCACTGTTCAAATAAAACTTATTTTTACCTTGATTATCCTTACAAATTCATTTTTTGTTTTTCTTTGCATTCTCAAATCAATGTTATCTTTACCTTTTGCATTATTACAGCCAGGCCACTTATTTTCCTTTTTCTTTTTCTTTCTTCAACGTATTGCACTCTTCCTTATTCCCCAGACGCTCGATTCGTCTTATTTCTTTTCCTGTTCTCCAGGCTGTGAATACTGATGCCACACGCGTTCCTACCCGTTAAAAAAATCTAGTGTCGCTTATGTTTCTTCTGGTATATATGTTCTCCGGAGAAGCAGCATTCCGGTCCAGCTTCGTCTAACGGTTGAGGTTGAGATAGGAGATGACCATTCTGTACAAATTTCTCTACAATGACCTCAGCTCAGCGCTACTGGAATAGAAAATTTGAATATGAGATGTCAGAAATTTCTTCTTAATGTGTGGGGCTCACTAAATAGGATATAGATAACTCTTCAATTTGTTTTGAAGTAACTTTTCAAATTCCATCCTCAAGCAAATTTAAATGATGATAGTAATATAAAATTTTGTGGAAAACCTATTTTTCTCTTTTTTAGATATGAAGTCTAGGCGTCATAACCGACACAAACATAATTGTTTCCGTGGCATATATTGTTTTTCTAAGAAAAGAATCAGGTCCAATTGGTTCATATAGATAAAAAGTCCTCTGCAATAATTTCATTAA
Source organism: Artemia franciscana (assembly GCF_032884065.1). NCBI lineage: Eukaryota > Metazoa > Arthropoda > Branchiopoda > Anostraca > Artemiidae > Artemia > Artemia franciscana. The sequence continues at coordinate 46,557,575 of NC_088871.1, read as the reverse complement.
CGTTTAATCCAAACCTGAAATGGAACTTTGGCTACACTATTTTTGGACCCCGTGGGGGCTTCCTCAGAAAAGGATGGGGCAGCTACCCACCAGGAAACCAAATTAAATAGGAAGTGTGAAATATCGAAGGTCTCAAATTTACATGACACTTTTCTAGCAGTAATTCTTTTTAACTTATGCCAAGGAAATTCTTTACAAACTTAATTTCTCATTAATATTCAAACGATTCATTCTTATTTATTTTATATTTTTTTATTTTTGCATTCGTACTTAAATTAAATTAAAGTTGGTTAGTCAATTATTAAAAGACTCTTTCATAGAAGCGTGTCAAATTTTTTCTGATCAATTCTGATCCTATATCTATAGGATCATAACACCTAAGCTAGAAAACGACGCTGAAGACAATCAGAATAAGCTCATAATAAATGTGAGGAAAAACAGAATCTATAAATACCAATTTGTTATCAAACCCCAAAACCTCTCTAAGTATCTTTTTTTTATGGATGACTAACTTGTCAAAACAACTCGAAATAAACGTAGTTCCGCCGAATAGAAGTCCTTTGTTCCTGCCTAGTGGCATTGATACATTCTGGGATTTTTGGCTGATGCTTGATCAAAAGGATACTCAAAAAAGTGAGCCACACCTCGAAGCATTCGAGTATGATAAAACTTCACGCCAGAAGACACGTCATTGTAATCATTACATACCTCAATTACGAAGTCTGATGGGAACAGAATTTAAGAGATCAATTATGGCCGAAACAGACAAAAAAGCTCGTAACCTTGAAGAGCTAAATTTAGAAAAGGGATCGATAGCTTTATCCTGGGAGTGTGCAGTACACTATAAATGGATCGACCTTGAACAAAACTTTTATCCTCGTTTCCTTAGAACAGCTGACTGCGGAGCAAGGAGATGCATGAACTCCCTCTATTCTTGCAGGCCAAAAGTATAGTCAGTTAAAGTTCTGAGAAGGTTTGTAAGTAGTGATGAGGAAGAATGTGACGTTACTGATATTTTACTTCCAGACTCCTTTCAGCGTCTTTGGAAGTTCCAAAATAAGAATGTAACCGTTTTTTGTCAGTGCAGTTTCTAGATTTTATCAAACAAAGTAAGTAATACATAAATAAACATTAATGACTATTTTTTTTCCTTATCAAACACTTTTTGATTTGCACATTGTTGTGGGAAAGGTTTGAGAGTATATATATATGTATTCACACACACATTATATATATATATATAGGAATTTTTGATGGTCCTCTTTGATGGTTAGATTATATTACATTCTATGCTTCAAATTTTGTTGTCAGTCGTTATTATATATATATTTTTTTATATTTTTGTAACATACATTGAAATTTAAAGCAAGCCACTTTAAGCCTCACAAATTAAAGGTACTCTTAAAATAGTCCTGCAATAAAAGGGGAGGTAATAAGGGGGAATAGCCCTGCAATAAGAATATATTCTGTCCTTATCAAAAACTTTCTTCTTTACGCATGGTTAAGGAATATATATGAAATATACGAATACATACTTATGTATATATATTTAGGGATGTATATACTGGAGAAAACATAATAGACAAATATATATACTAGACAAAAAAAAACCTTGATGGGCTATTTTTGTGGCTAAAAGCAGGGTCGTTACTAGTCAAAATACTTAGGGGGAGTGAAGAATATTACCGACTAGTTGGTCATTTTTACCGACTGTTTTTTTTTAATCATTAGCATAATGTCCGTTTTGAATATGATACATAAAATCACTGCTCGATTCGGTAAAGCCGTTGTATTTACCGACCGAGATTGAGACTTCGGTAAATATTATGTTACTATTTCCATGCTTTTTATTTTATAATTCGAATTTTGTTGTCAGTCGTTATTTTAGTGAGCATTTTAGTGAGCAAAACTGTAGTGACTTTAGGTGGTCAGAAACTGCAATAAATTACTGGAATTAGTAGTATCGGTCTATATTTGACATATTTTGTACTTATTTTGCGTTCTATTTTTCTAATGTTTGTTAACGATCGCTATTTGTTGTTTATTTATATTTTACTGAAATATTTTTTTTATTTATAAGCAAGTCACCCAAAACTTAGAAATTATATTTTCCCTTCATAAAACCTAAAGTGTCAAAGTAGAACTATTATTAAAGATGACATGGTTAGCTTTTTTGCTAGGAATTTCTTAAATACATAAATTTAGCAGTCAACCTTGTACTCAACAAATATTTTTGCTCATAAAAAAATTCTGACTTGGCAAAATTTGTTTACATTACACTAAAACCAGAAGTCGTTATAAACTGATCATAGTAACCCGTTTACTTTTGAAATAATATGGCATGCTTAAATATTTAAACAGACAAAAAGTATAAGAAAAAGAAAAGATTCATTAGTGCTATTAGTAACAAGCAACTTCCACGAGACATGCGCCAAGTTAAACTTTTAAAACTAAGTTGAATGTCAACATACTTTTTTGCTCATGAGCACTCAGTTTAAATATTCTATGGAAGGGATGAAGAGTATTCTATCCAGGGTCATATTCAGGATTTTGTTCGGGGAGGGGGTATTTTTGTTCGGGGGGTTACAAAAAAAATTAGAAAACGCCTCAAAAACGTGTTTATATGCCTTTTTGTTACTATTTTGCCAGTCGGATAGGATTTTTTTTTGGGAGGGGGACGTTCAAACTCCCTTCTGGGTACGGCCTTGGTTACATCTTTTGAAAAAATAAAACAGCCCTACTATTTCAGTTCCTTAATTTTTTTTGCTACTTTCCTTCTTCTTTTCTTTCTTTTATGTTTTTTCTTTTGACTGTATTCAAATGACGAGAAGCAAGATTTTTCAGTTGAAAATAAAGGTTGACGTCAACAATTAAAACGAACAGAAATTATCTTATACTCTAGGGGAACAGCTACCAATTATACCACCACTCTTTCTATTTATTTTTTAACATCTTATAGACACTAAATTTGTTGATGAATTGCCTCTTGTCATTTTTTTCTCTTATACAACCGACTTCGATAACTTCGAAGACCACACTGCCTTTCCATGACGAAAGTAAAACAGTTCAAAATAGGGATGAAACCTTTTAATTGACAGTGAATAGATATAAAATTATTTAACTGGATATTTCGAACACATATACAGTGTTCATCATCAGCAGTAAAACTAAAAGACATGAATAAGAACAAACAAATTTATACCTAATAAACTAATTACATATAGTTTATTGCTCTTATTTTTTTTCATATAAAATAATATCATATTACATATAATAAACTATATGTAATTAGTTTCTTAGTTTTCTTAGGTTTATTAGTTTCTTAGGACAACGCTGGAGTTGACTCTAGGTCAACTCCATCTGATGTTCAGACATATTCAGTTTCGTTTTTTTAATCCAGATTTCTAACAAAGTATCTATTCAACCTTAAAGTTTCTATAAGCCAGGTGAATAAATTGCTTTAAGTTATTTTTATTGATTATAAAATACTTAGAGCTAGGTTAGTGTGCAAAATTATAGCTAGTTTAATACAATGTACGCTGATAAACCTGTTCTGCTTCTTTCCATAACAAGTCTTTCTATCTTTGGCCTAAATACAAATATACAAAAACTATTCATAACTAAGTTTTCATAAGTAATCTCATAATTTTTCTGGTAATTTGATGGTATTTCTTTGTGAAGATCAGATTCAGTGTCTTCTAGAATCTGTTTCCCATAGTATTTGTGCTTAGCTTCAGATGATCATTAAGAAAGCAAGTCACCATAGAAAAAGTCAAATCATCATTATTTAGATTGTTCACAAATCCACCACCCAAAGTGGCCATAATGACTTGAAGTGTATGTCATACATACTTGTCATGGATTATCATATTCGATATTATAAATAATAATTGCGACATAGTAATTTTGGTAACCTTTAAAATAAGGATTGCATGCTCAGCTTTATCATGATCATTACCATTTGCATTTTTATTTATTATTATTTTTTTCAGTGGGACTTGGAGTAAGTATATAATCGTAAGTATTGCTAAGAGCCCCCTACAAATCAAAGTAAATCTAAAGCAAAAGGAAAGGTTTCATTTTTAAATATAGGCTACGTGTAAGTTACAACAGTCCCTATTTTTAGGAACGATTGGGACGTTTCAAGGAACAAGTGAAGAGCAGGGTTATTTAGAGAGACGTGCATTTTAAAGCTCAGATCAAAATATTTTGGTGTATTTTAGCGTATCGTACTACAAACAAAGAAAACAATAAATATATAATAAAATTAAATAGCTGAGATGAGTGAGGGTAATGTCAGTCAGTGGAATGAAAAGGAGATAAATAACAAAAAGCAGATATTTCGGCAAGGAAGAAAAGCCGTCTTCAGTATTTGAAAAAAAAGAAGAAAAAGTCGTTGAATTTCAGTTCTTCTTCTTTTTTTGTGCACTCGGCGAAGATCCTTGCCAAAACACCATTTTTTTGTCGTTTTTGCTTTTTTTCTGTCCTCTGGCCGACATTACCCTCACGTTTCTCGGCTATTTACTTTTATTATTCATTGATTATTTTTTTTCTTTGTTGGTCGTACGATACGCTAAAATACACCAAAATATTTTGATCTGAGCTTAAAAACGCACGTCTCTCCAAATACCCCTGCTCTCCACTTGTTTATTATAAAGCCCCAATCGTCCCTAAAATTTGGGACTGTTGCATTTTATTATTCATTTATTATTTTTTCTAGTCTATCATACGTCTTGTATAGCCGATGTGGTCTTAGAATATATTTTTTTTAACGTATGTCCCCCAACTGTGGCTCTGTAGTACTGAGACGTTGAATCTTTAGGCTCTTTACACAAAACCCTGGGATGTTCTAAATAGGATAATTCGTAGATCTTGGCACCTGGCAATAGAAGTTGCCTAAAATACCATTAGTGTTTTATTTAATTTCATTAATATGCAATATTCATCATTCATGAATTGACGTAAAAAGCACAGCCCTGAAGATTCTCTTAAATATCCTAGAATTTGAAAATTGTCATTTCTTTTTAAATTTCATTACGTTTTGGTCCAGAACTGGAAATTATTGTTATTATTATTATTATTATTGCTGGATGATTCACGAAAGTGAGTCGACATTTAGGCCATAAGACCCACTCCCCCTTCCCGCCATTAGCTATTGGGCTAGTTGTGCCCTCTTGGGTCTGATATTTTAGAGATAGCGCTTGTATTTCTCCTTTTTACCCTTTTTTAGAAGAGCATTCCTTGGTAGTGTCAAAATACTTACTCTAATTTTCTTCCTCCTGAACACCCCAATCACCAGCTTCAAACCGGATTGGGTAGTAAATCGTCACCCCTCAAATGAGAATAGAGAGTCGCTCACCATGGTCTTGCCATCAGCACCAAGTTGCACTTGATTCAAGACCGTTACTATCAAGAGAACTTCTTTCTTCAACCTTGGATTGCTCCTCAATGAACCATTTCTTGTGCTACAGCCGGTCCTTCGTGTGACCAATAGGATTTACGTTCATAGGCAAGATTTTGGCAGCTATTACTGGTTCGTCTGTTCAATCTCGGGAACGCATTCCAAATACTACCCTGCATTATAATCAGACACTGGGCAGGGCTACCAGTGGCTGGAAAGTGCCTCCTTTATGTGCCTGTTAGGAGCACCGAGATAAGATTATCATCCACCCCCTCCCCCCCCCCGAGCCACTAACAGTATTTGAGTGTATTTTGAACTCGGTCTTTGTATTCAACCAACCTTAGGGTTCGCGAAGGGTAGCCCCTTTTTACAGAAATCTTACCTTGCCTGACTAGTTTTTTTGTAAGGCTATCTTTTGGAATTTTTTGTGTTAGCTATCTTTTTGTAAATTTTTCCTTAAATTACAAAGCTGAATTTTCAATGTTATTACACAAAAATAGTTAACAGTTTTGCTACATAAAATGTGTAAATACAAAATTTAAAAACTTGCGTTAGGCCTAATTAGAAAAATAATAATAATGAGAATCCAAAAATGAGCTAATTCCCGCGACAGAGGCTATTACTTAGTGTATAAGAATACCCAAACTTTATGCCCAGTTCTTGGCTCTAATATTTGGAAAAAATGACATCAAGCACGTCTTTGAATTATAGCATTTGAACAAATATTTGCAAAAGGCAGTTTTAATTACACAAGAAACAAGGGCTAGGGAAATATCATTATGCACCGGTGTTTTCATTTTGCCAATATCATTTTTACATTCCATTATGCCTACCTCGCGTTCAACAGAGCTTATTGCGATTAGCGCTTAACCAATTTTCATTACTGTTCGATTCCCTGCATTAGTCTGTCATTTGTTATATATGGCAAAGACTGTCAATAACTTACAAGAGCGGAAACTGGCGTCGGTTTCGACGAAAAATAAACTCAACGCCATCTAGCATTTGGCGACATGGCATTTTCTTCAGTATAATAGTAATAAGAATAACGAATGTAATTTATTCCATTGGTAAAATTAGCGTAGTAATAATTGTCTGATCTCAGTTCCTGACAGATGCACGATTACAAAGCTTGAAAAATAACAAGTATCATCAAGCGCTAGATGGTGGCGATGGTTGTTTTTTGCCGACACTAGCACCGTTTCCACTCTTATAAGTTGCTCACACTCTTTAATACAGGGTGTAAATGCCCCACACAATAGCATTAAGTCTACTGTGGTACACTAGGAGCCAGTGTTTCCACTTTCTCATTTTTTAAATCCCTAATAAAGAGCTGAAAAGTCCCTAGAAATCCCCATCTTCAGTTCCAAAATCCCTAAAAATCTTCCATTTTCTAATTACTCCCTGAACCGCTTCTCCCTATCTCATTTTACCCGTACCATTGAAAGGTAACATATTTTGGCTTCTTAGATTGAAGTCTAGCTATCACTACCATAATAAAATGTCTTGTCATGCCGTTTAAAGCGTTTTTTAATCATCAGCTAAATACAAATAGCTTCAAATATACTTCAAATAATATTAAGCAAATAGAAAAGAAAATGTAATACTGTAATGTAGATTACAGTACAAGATGTTTAATATTGTTCAATCGTAACTTGTAAAATGGAATCAGACCTTATCTTCCCCTGATGTGTCTTCAACATTTTTTGTATGCTGGCTGAAGCTTTCACCGTTCTTTTGTGGTGAAGTAACTAATCATCTTCACATTCCACACTTTCTTGAACCCTTTTCATTCCATATTTTGTTTTTAGAATCCCCCGCAAAGTTTATATTTTCAATTTATTCTGACGGTCAGTTTTTACTACTTTTACAGCACTGAAAAATCTCTTGACATTGACATTTGAAAATGGAACAGTGGAATTAATAATACTGCCGGTTTCAGGTTAGGATACAAATTCTGTTCCGGCAGCATTTTTTTTTCACCAATACCAAACACCATCAGGTCACGGCATCCATTGTTTTGACGTTTTCAATATCGATGAGGCTCTGCCTCCTCCACTCCTGCTCGGTTTTGGTTCCGTCCCATGGGATCCGTCAATACTTCCTAACAAAAGGTAGCAGAGAGGCAGGCTGAAGTTATTGAGCTGACACTGGGTCAACCATTTCAGCATATTTGTAAATGTCGTCTTCGAAATAGAACCTTTTCTGTATCTGGTGCTTTGATATGTACTGCTTTGATATGGAACGCCTGTGCAGCTTTGAGAACTACTTCGATTGAATCAGGGGGGACGACGGTATCTGACCTTGACGTACAGAGGGAATCTGGTCCGTTCGGACCCAAGTAAACGCTTTCAAGGGGAAGTTAAAACTTCCGATTGTTCACATCGATTTCTAAAGCACTAGTTGATTCCACATAGTCATTCTGCAGGAAGTTTAATGCTGAAACCAATATTTTAAGCTTTGTTTATACCCCAAAATTAGAAATATTTTGGTTTCAAGAGCTCAAATTGTGCTTAAATTTGAATTCGCGACAAAAGTGATTGTTATTTTTGTAAAGAACATAAAAGAAGACATCGAGTGGTATGTTCACTTTATTTGTAAGTCAAAAAAATTATAAAAAAAAATTTACCAATTATAGTATGAAGGTTCATGATTTTCCCCTGGGTACGTAGGCTTGCCAAAGACACACAGTCCATTTATTCCTACATGTACCATTGTTTTTAAAAAATGGCTGTCATTTTTTTTGTCTGTTAAAAACTAGGGTAATGAAACGGTAAGAGAGGTGTTCGAAAAGTTATAACCTACCTCTATTATTCACGTCAGTACTTATAAAGCTGGCTACAAGTTCGAGTTCAAGTTTTTTTGATTTTACACAAAAATCGTAAACTTCATACAAGTACTGTGGAGAAAAAGAATCGTACATGCAATGCTTGTCAAAAAAATTTACTACAGTAAGAACAACTACGTAGCCTATAAAACTATCAAAATATATTATAACTTTATTTATCTGACCTGTGAAAAAATGACATGCTGTCTACCAAATAATCTTATGAAGAAACAACCCAAAAATGACAAACCATATGACTTCATTAATCGAGAACAGTCCAAGCTGAAATTATTGTTTGAAGCCCATATCAGCATGGAACTGTTTCAAACAGTTCTTTGTTGCTAGTTTGTTACTTAGGACTTCTGTACATCTCAGAATTTGTGTGGTGTTAAAATTTTTTAAGCAACTGAAGAAGGTCTTCTCTGTGATTCCAAGTTCAATTCCCAAGGAAACAGATCCTAAATCCAATTATCCTGCTTCTCTGATCAAGAAGATGATGATGATGAACAAATTAAAGAAAAACCCCCAAAAATTTCCCTAAAAGTCCATGGGAGAGGAAAAATCCCCAAATCCCTAAAAAAAAAACTCTCGCCCCTAAAAGACTTAAAAAATCCCCATTTTAGGGGGGAAATCCCCATAGTGGAAACACTTCCAGGAGCAGACCCTGAGCTGAATTTTTCAACTTCTACTTACTCATCTGTAGATCTACGGTCAGCTCTCCGGTGTCTACAGAAAGTCTGTGGAGACTGTTCAAAATTCCCAAAAAATTAACCTACAGGATATTCCTGTGAAATCTCCAAATTAGTCAATAAAAATCTTTCAAAAACGTTTTGTTTTCCCTTATGAGCTTTGGGGCTGGTTATACAAAACTGACATCGGCACTCCTTGGTAAGCGTGTAGTGCGTATTTTTTCCAGGGAGGGAGAGCTTTGTAAAAATAATCTTTAAAGACGCCCCAAAAATTTGTTTATATGCATTTTCGTTATTTTTTTTGACAGGTCGGACAAAAATTTCCGGAGGAGGGCAGATTCAAACCCAGTACCCCCCACCCCGGATACAGCCTTGCTGATTGGGTAAATTGGCTTCTGTGTTAGCTAGAGGTAGAAAAAAATTCTAGTTTTCCCTGCAGATTTGCAAAGCCAACATGAATTTGTGCAAAGTTATCATTGATAACTGTAGTAAAATTACAAGCAAAAGCACCTCAAAGGTGATGAAATATTCCCAAGTTATCACCTCTTATTAGGACTCCTTGGCGCATTTTGACAAGTGACGTGCCTACAATAAGATCTTTATCACATCTCCTTGCGTAGTTCCACCTGGAAAATACATGGATGTTGTTAAAAATATTAAAAAAATACGCACCAAATGTGACAAACTGTTTAAAAGCTGCCCTGAAGCTTGATATTTTCACAACCCAAAACAATTAGTAGAAGTAGTAGTAGTAAGACGGCACTAGACCCTTAAGGTCCAAACCGATGGTGCTGATCTCCGTTTCCTGGCCCTTCAGCCAGGAAGTGCAATGGGGGACTGGGGCCAACCATCCTGTGCTTTCATACACCCTTCCTGCCTACCTTCCCCAGATTTCTCCAGGTACCCATTTAGAGCTGGGTCGACTCTGGCTGAGCTTACAGAGTCACGCCACTGACCCCCGTACCAAACTAAATAACTGGTCACAACTGGGATTGAACCCTTGCCCCTTGGACACAGAATTCCCCACGCCAGCGCGCCAACTACTCAGCCAAGACGGCTCAACTACCACTACAATTACCAAAACAATTACCAAATCAACTACCAAAACAATTACCACTAGTATAAGTTATATAAGGTAACAATTCCTGCCGATACCGTAACTTCCTCGTTCATACACATCTACTCTGATCTGAGCGCCGATTTCAGCTCAGCGTGGCTGGTCCTTAACAGATGAAGTTTGTTTCATTTACCACTTTGCGGTTCTTATTTTCGAATATGATCCATTGAAGACTGAATGCATCAATTATCTGCTGAAGGTAAACATTTGATTAAAACTGACCTTAATTCAATGATTTTTTCAAATATAATCTCCTGAGAAAGAAAGGAATTTCATTTGGCAGACGGTAAATTAGTGATTGTGCAGAAAGATCTGGCGCAAAAAAAAAACTGTAAAGAAACCGAATGACTTGTGAGTTTTTCTGCAGCTGCAATACGTAATGCTGACCTATAGCCTACCCCTATATCCATGAATAAAGTTGAACTGCAATTCTGTTAACTAAATCAGCTTATTCAGACAGAAGTGCTTGCAAGTCTAGTTTTTCTGAGTCAAGTTGAATTCTGAGAATATATCCTTTTTCATATCTTTATTTTATGACTTCAAATACAAAATACCATCTATTATCTCTTTTGTTTCTATGGACTTTTCAAAATGATTATTGTGGCAAAAGGCTTGGAGCAAAAAAAAAACGAAAAAACAACCGGATAGCTTTTGAGAGTTTCTGCAGCTACAGCAAACAATGCCCACCTAGAGCCCAGCCTATATTCGTTAGTAAAGTTGGACTGCAGTTTGTTGACGAAATAGGCTTTTTCAGATAGAAATGCTTGCAAGGTGAAATGTCTGTAAGGTTTGTTGCAAGTTGCAGAAATGCTGCATTTGCTTGCAGCTCTCAACTCTGCTTTTAGCTTAAGCTACTAGGGTAAGGACAGGACCATCGAAAGCCAGCAGCCAGAACTAACGCCAGCAGCCATCTTAGAGAACGACTTCAGATAGTTTCACCAATAATTTTCTTCTATAAATGCTTTGGGGGGTTTGAGGCTGATACTGTGTTAAACTTAAACCGATGCATTTTTTGTATCTCAGGATCCAGAGTTATCTCAACATTGGGTTTATTTTTTCAACCCTTGGCATGACGTTCTCACCTCACAGTGAAATGGAATTAATACAACCAATGCGACTATCACTAAATATTTAGCCTAGATTTCAGATTACTCCAAATTACCCTTGCGGTACAGTCACGGTCAGGAAGCCGGTACAGTTTTCTCTCAAAGCTTTAGCAACGCTGTTCAGCAGACAAACATATTACAAATTAGTCCACAGCATTTTATCAACTGACTTTCATCGTTTTTTTTTTTTCGCAAATATTGCTACCACAAAACCCACGGAAATATCTACTAAATTAGACGAGCCACCTACGTATTTTCTATAGAAAACTTTGTTACTGGAACCGAAAGGGGGGGGGAGTGGAAACATTGTGTCAACTCCTCCTTATATTGAATCGAAGTCCTCCGTCCAAAAACAAAGAAAAAAATCGAAAACAATGAAGGAAAATGTATCTACAAAAACTCTAACCCTCCCCCAATCAATTGAACCTGGGGGAGCCTATGATCTTGCTCGCAAATATTTTTCCTATTTGGAATATTTTTCCTATGAGTGGTCCAATTAAAGTGAGTTAAAAAGTAGCATTGTATTTGAATATTATAAAAAAAAATATTCTTAAATTCAAGGCATCCTTTTTCTTCCTTTTTTCTCTTCCTACTTTTTGGAGGAATTAGTTCCCAAGCACATCCAAATCGAATTTTTATTCAATTTAACTTCCAAGTTTAAAAAAAACTAAAATACCACACCAGGGTAGGACATGTTTTGAAGATTCCTCCTCTAAGAAAAATTTTCAAAGACTCCCCATAAATAGACGAACCTGTGTGAACCAACAGTCAGAACCATAATTCCATTTCCTATTTCATTCTCATTCCCCTTTATTATTCTAAGTGGATCAACTAAAGTGATTAAAAAAGTAGATATTTATTTGATATATTACAAAACAATTTTATTGTTAAGTTCAAGGCCTCCTTTTTCTCCCTTTTTTCTTTTTTTTGCCTTTTTGAGGAAGTATTTCACAAGCACAGCCACCTCTAATTTTTATATAATCTAGCTTCCAATGTTTCTTAGAACTAAAATCCCTAATAAGAGCATAAGTGTATGTATATTTTTGCACACATAAGGAATGTTTCTTCGCTTTTTTATCAACAAATGCACATGGCTTGTTCACAACGTCGGACCGGCAGGAATGTTCAAAAAACCTCTGCCCAGTTTCTGAATCACGAAATAGCTCCACCAGTTCTCCTTCTATATTTATTGCTCCTTTTGGCTCCACAAGCTCCATAACAGTTGGGCAGCATTCATAAATTGGTTGTTCGGGAAACATTCTCTCGTTGCCCAGAAGGAAATCCCAAGAGTTAGTTGGGAGCATCTTTGATGATTTCGAATTTCTAAGAAAAGGAATAAAATTAAAAGTTGTTTGCTATTAAAAGGTGACTTCTGGCACGTTAAAACTAAAGTCTGTTCTTTGGTACCAGGGTCAAACTTATTTGGGTTTAAAACCGGGTATCATGGAAATCAACAAGTAATTTTTACGACTTTATAATGCCTGCATACATATAGGTTGTCCGTTGAATCACCAAAAAACTGTTACGCAAAGGAAACCAAAGTCAATATCGATGCATTGCCTTCCTGACCCCCTTCCCAAAAAATAAAAACAATGTTAATTCACAAAAGTTATACGTTTATTTTTGTGAAAAAACATCGTTGACAGCTTCACCTTATATACAAGGAGTTATTTCCGCGTCATTTTTTTTTTTTTAATTTATTAGTTTTCAACGGGTAGCGGAATTAGCAAGCTGCTACCGTAAATCCAAAGAAACACCTCCCCGGGTACCGAAGGACCGATTTTAGGGAAAGCTTATCAAGCATCTTTTTCGATCTAACAAAAATTACGTCAATAATTTTGAACATCAGATAAATTTAACACGGCAAATTAAATCTACAGAACTCACGAACCATTGTTATTCCATTGTAAATAAAATTTTTAGTTAAAAATAAAATTTGCAGACTAAAGTTATCCATGCATACATTTTATTGGGATGACATTATTTGTCTTACCTTCAGGGGTGGATTCAGGGCAAAGTCGTTTCCAGGGGGAAGGGTAGAGGGTTTAAGGCCCCCCCCAAAAAAAACACATTTTGTGTCCGACTGGTAAAACATAAAAAAAAGAATATAAACAAAATTTTGATAATTTTTCAGAAATCTTTTGTAAGCCTCCCACCCCCCTCCCGCCGAAAAAATCCGTTTGTACCCCCCCCCCAAAAAAAGATCCTGGATATGGCCCTGATTCAGGGTATGGTTTACGGAAATGTGCCCCATCAGTAGGTTGAAAGTTGTCTGGGACGAAAAATACCATTGAGGGAGCGAAAATTTATTAGTGCCCCCTCCCCCAACACAAATTCTATATCCGCCCCTGCTTACCTTAATTTTAGTTTTAATAGCGTCTGTATTTCTTTTTACTTCCTAACATAGGTTGCAAATCTGAAATCATTTTCAATCCCAAAATGCACTTTTTTTTAACAATTACTAGTAATCGTTAACAAATTACTAAAGAATAAAAGAATTGGAGGTATATTTAGTAGAGAATAGAAAAAAATAGATTTAATCAAAGTCTTATTTTTTCATGCATTTCCAAACGATTATGCCCCGTACAATCATGCCGTGAGTCTTTGCGTTTAATTATGCCTTCCATTTTTAATTTTCCTCCCGATTAAAATGTGTTCACTTGTTCAGAATGACAATGACACGGAATTACATTGTGATTCTGACAATTGACATTCTGTCGTTGTCAGAGTGACACTGGTTTAGAATAATATCTGAACCAATAATTTTTGGCTACTTTTTTTGCTGCAACATTATTGTGCAAATTTCTGTAAACAACTTTGGCAACATATCATTCAAAAAATTATATTTGTTTTTAGATTTATTTACGTCAAAGGTTTTGTTTTTATTTTTTCCTCCCGATTGACATGTGCCCACTTATTCAGAGTGACAATGACATTGAATGAAACCGTTCGCTTGTTCACGTGTTCACTAAGAAAGTATTCAGACAAGCTAAAAACTTTCTAATGGACGAGAAAAAAACCATTTGATATTTTGAATTGGAAATACCCAGAAATTAGAAAAAATTCAGGAAGTCAGAGGGCCTAAGCCCACACCCCTGCTGGTATACTTTTATCTTCTACTATATCAGAATATTTCAAAGTTTTACACAACATTTATAGTCAGAATCCCAGGAAACATTTGTACCTTATTTGAATAATGTACGTCACATACTAATCTTGCATCGCTGATTGATGCTACGTTGACAAAGGCGATGCAGAGTTAATCTAACTTCCTATAGGCAATTATCTCACGCATCCAAATCGAAACACATTTCAATGTTTTCCCCTGAGAATTGTTTTTGTCTTTCAGTGATTTAACAAAACAGCAGTTTTTTCAACTGAAAGTAAGGATCAACATTAAAACTTGAACGAACAGAAATTATTATAATATGGGGAGGATACCCACTCTACAGTGCCTCACTTTCCACGCCAACGTTATTTAGAATGTTCAAAGAGCTATCTTATTCTAATTTAGCGAACCTTGTGTTTTCATTTTAAGGTATCGCATCACCTTAACTGGCGATGCGGAACCTTTTACTTCCTTTTACTGGCTTCAAATATCACAGAGCACGTTTTAAATTAATTAGGTTTTAATTTATCGTTCGAGAAATAAGGAATAATGTGATTGGCTTACGAAAATACGTCACATATGTAAACCAATAAAATTAAAGCCCACTTTTAAGAAAAAGGTTATAAGAAAGTGATATCTCTTTATCTCTTTGACTCACCTGTATCTCTTTTCTTTTACAATCTTGAATGTAGTATTCCTACTGAGCATTTCAGTTGCTTCAGACGAAACAGCAAAAATGACAAAAACCTAAAAATATATATTTTTTTTTTTTAATAGGAAAATTCACACATGTCAAAAATTGTGAACGAAAATGATGCGGTAAATTTTAGCATTTACACAGCAAATATTGAACTTGTGATAGAAGACAGAGAGAAACTACTTAATCATGCCTTTTTTTCTAATAAATGCAAACAATTTTAAACAGATTTTAGATTTTTTTTATTAAGCGGTTACTTGTTACTATGTTATTATTAAGCGGATCTTGTTACCATCATTATTACAAACGAATTATTTTGTTTCTCTTATAAATTTTTTTTTTATAATTTGTTAAGAAACAACATGGAACAAGAGTAAATAGTACAGAGACAGGGGAGAATCAATATTTTATTCATCAATGAATTTACCTGGCCATAGGTCCCTTTAAGGCTCTATGGCCAGGAAAAAACAGGGAAGAAATAAAAATCAAACTAATACATCAAAAATAGTTTTCAACATAGTATAAAAATATAACAGTTCAAAATAGGGATGAATCCTTTTAATAGAAAGCGAAACAAATATAAATTGTTACTGAATATTTCAGACACATATACAGTGTCCATCATCAGCTATTTCATCCCTATTTCGAATTGTTATATTTTCGTCATAGAAAGGCAGTGTGGTCTTCGAAGTTATCTAAAACATAGTATATTTACTCCTTAAATAGATTCAACACACAAACAAATACACATTAAAAAATTCCAATTACCCACGTCAAAAATACCCAACATTACAACCTTGGCAAGGGAATGTCAAATGGTTTCAAATCACATATTTAAAATCAACCCACGAAAGACGCAACCTAAGCAAATAATTGGTTAATTCGGTAACTCCCAGCCATGCACTCATCATAAGCTGGGAAAATTATCGCGTACTGACTTCTTTTATTTATCGAGGTATTTAAAAAACAAAAACAAAAAACATGCTGAATCTAACAAAATGAACAAAGACATAGCATTAACAAAACCACTAAGTGGCAAGTTTCACAGGACCAGATCTATTTTTTAGCAGTTTAAAAAGTGGTGCCAATTGGGACAGGGGGTGGGGTGTTTGCCCCCTCCTATATTTTTGTCCTCCCTAAATTTTGAAAAATGTCTTTTTTGAATAATCTTGTTGGTAAACATCCCCTTTTGGTATTTTTCACTGGAAAAAATTAAACAAAGATTGCTGTCCTAAGATTTGAAAAATATATATTTTTCCACCTCCCCAATTTTTTTTTTAAATTGGCGCCACCGATTTAAATATGAAAAGTTTAAAACATTACTAAGCGCATTGGTGCAGAGTGTAAGGCAGCTATATTACGGTGTCTTCTCTTACAGAAGTGCTCAGGCCTCTCTTTGTCAAGTGTAAAGGTTCTCTTTTTCTTCTTTGTAATCTTACGCTAGCGTTGTCCGATAATACGGGGTTCGACCGGCGAAGGATTTAAAGCGTTCCTAACTTTCATCAAACTTTTGAGCGTCTATCTATACATATAAAACAGTTGGGAAAATAAATGTCCGTACGACGAGGACAGAATTGGATAATTGGATGACTAAAGTGATCTTAATTGGTAGCTTCTATTTATTAAAACTAGGAAATATACACCCGGACTTATGACTGGAACTATCATACTTTAACCTGTCAGTTTCACAACTCTGTAAAATTTTGAGGTAGCCATTTTGTTCAGTGTAAAGTCTCTCGCTCTCCGTGCTCTCTTTTCTTCTCTGTAGTCCTATGGTAGCATTGGCCGACAATATGGGGTTCGACCAATACATGATGTAGAGCGTCTCAAACTTTCAGTAAAGTTTATGTAGAATATTTTTTTTTTTAGTTATACATACAATACAGTTGGAACAAGAATCCTTTTTTAGGTGGAAAAAACCTCCTTTTCTATTCAAAATAACCCCATAATTCTTCATATAAGTATTTTTTTTCCTTCAGTCCAATTTTTTCGGAAGGCAAATTTTAATTATTTTGAATAAATAGTATCGTTTTTCAGCTATTTAAATGCCAAAAAGTTGTAAAATTACTACGTGTAGTTTGAATAATGCAGCTAGATTTTGCTGCCGTCTCTTATAGCCCAAGTCCGTCAGCTTATTGTCCAGAAAAAATCCTGTCTGTCAGGTAATTTGCCAAATCCTTTCGCTCATTCAATACAAGTTCAAAATAGGCAGACAAAAAAAAAAACAAAAATAAAAACAATCGCACACATTAGATATCACTATTAGAAAATGAAATATTTAGCACAAGGAAAAGCTTCCTAGGAGTGAAATAGGTACTGGAAAGGGGGAAGAGACAATGTATTTACCCTTAGAACATAGAAATACATGAAACGCATGAAACACTTTATAAAAAATCTAGCACATTTCCAAAAAAAACAACGTTTTTTCAAACATTTTCTCCCTTCCTACAAAAATTCCTTGATGACTTCCCCTCTTTCTGTGCAAAATTTCTACCGAAGCCGATTGACAACCCTATCAATTGACTTTCTAAAAACGACAAGGATCCAAATTACTCGAATTTCCCGTCATATCCGTTGATCATTGTTGACTGACAGATTGACATATGGTATTTCTACAAGTGTTGACAAGCCCAGTTGCAATAACAGATTAAAATTCAATAAAAGATTAATCTTTTCATCTGTCTTAAAAGGAGGCGATAGGTGATTTCTGACGGAAAGATTAGGATACAAATTGTAGACCTTTCTTAACACTTCAGACTTCTTGACTTAACCAATAAATGCTGCAGGTATGGAAATGATTCGATTAGTAAATTGTACGGACTGGTGACAAGGTCTAATCAACAATATTAGACCTGACATGTTTAAAGATTTAATCTGGACTTATCCGTCAAAAGAAAATGAAATTAACCCCTTTTGATGCTCCGTCTTCTTTATTTTGTTCTCCTCTGGCATTCTCTCCTATAACCCCCCTCTCTTTCTTCCTCTCTTCTGCAGCTTCATCTGTTTACTCAAAGTTAGAACTTTCTTCCCTTCTTAGAATAATACAGAAAATTAAATGGATGATTTACACTACTGAAGATACTTGTATATACTACTCCAAAATTTACACGTGCATTTCAAAATGAATTTACAATAACAGAACATGCCCCTGTACAAATCAGGCTCGTATGTATAAAGTTTTTGGGGGAGGGGGTAATCAAATAAAGCAGATTTCACCTGATAATTTAAATAAGAATTGCCCTGAAATGCAGAAGAATTTAATACTTCGACCCGTTCAGGCACCAAGGTTGCACTGCGTAAGACCCTGATACAGATGTACGACAAATTATTTACATAGATACAACTCGTACACCCTGTATGATGCACACCAGAAACATGACCAGTATTTTTTATATATTCTGTTAATTTTTTGTTGCAAAAGAATATAATTTTTCACTTTGCTTGTCGTCGATAGGGAGAGGAAGACTTCCAAAAAATTAATTTTCTACTCCGCTTCCAGGCTAGACTACTCCTCGAAGGCACGTACGCAGGAATTTTTTTCGGGGGGGGGCCAAAACCTTCGAAACAGCAGATATAAAGAAGCACTTTTTTTTATTTAGTAGCTAAATAAATGCAAAAAGCACGTACATAAGAAAATACAGATTAACTTTAATCTGTAGTATTGTAGCGGATGGGGGGGGGAGACTGAAGCCTAAAAAGTACGTTTTAGGCTCAGGTTATGTTCATAGCGATTCAGAACCAGTGATTAATCTATTATATTCCACTGAAATGGAAATTTTAGGGTCAACAGTGCAATATGGGTGCTGTGGGGGGTAGTTATTCTATTGCGAAAACGACGATTTTAATGAAAATGATAGTTTCCAAAATTGATCCATTGAAAGCTGTACTTTATCCTGAACCGTTTCTTTCGAGAAACTGTAACTCCTTTTCATACACCCCAAACCTATCATGGGAACTACTGAGTCAAATAATTTTTGAGTTTAAATATTGGTCGAGTGCTGTCACAAAAAACTTTGTCCCTGGGTTAGTAAAGAGCGATCCAAGGCCCACAGTTAGGAAATAGTACAAAATGCGTTTTGGATGAAACTTTCTAGTGAGAGTTTCTTTTTTATATTATTAGCTATTTGGAATTGATGATGATTATTTGAATCCAACATAATCATATTTAATTGTAGGAAAATGATTTCTCCAAGTATTTTGAAATGAAGCCTGAAATACCTCAAAATGGCTCATTATCAGAAAAAAACTTCACTGCCTGAAGTAATATAGTCGAAAACGTTTAACCGAGGATTTACAGGTATCCATGAAAGCCTTGTTCTAGCTTAGTAGTACGGCTGTGTTTCCATGTTTTTTTATTCTGTTTTTACCAGATTAGCATCCTACTGGGCGATCGTAGGGTGGTTAATAGGGGCTCGTCCGATAGATTTTTTTTTCTGAAATGCAGTTAAAAACCTATACTAACAGACTCTAAGCATATGCCATGCTATACAAAAAAGGACGCTTTAAGAGACTATTTTTTCCAATCCTGAATTTTGGACTGGCTGCTGAATTAGCAGCCAACTGAATTTTGCAGGCTACTGGTTATGAGCTAACTAGACATTTAATCTTTTTGGTTATCTGATACCATATGGCACGAAAACGACAATTTTTGCTGTCATTTTCATTAAGTTTTTACATGCCTTACCATAGGATGGTCGTAGGAAGGTGACTTATTCGTAGACTCGCTCGACACAAAAAAAATGGTGCCGCCTCCGAATTTCTTGGGGGTTACCGCGACTAGGAGGCTGCTTTGACCTTCTTGAGAGAGTTCTTGTCAAGAGGATTCCTAGAGATAGATATACAATCCACGGATCTCTTAGGCACCTTGCCTGATACAATGATGCCACACGAGACTGAGTTTTATTATCTGCTCAACGGATTGAAGAAAAGAGGTCCGAAAATGGCTTCCGGAAGCTGCTCTAAGGGTGATTCGAGAGAGAATATCTATTGACAAATATATACATATATATATATATATATATATATATATATATATATATATATATATATATATATATATATAATACATATATATATATATATAGCCAAGAAGCCTTATGACTTGTGCACTAGCCGCTCTAGCCTGCTCACTTGTGATATTGCAAGACATAATGCGGGCAAAGGCCATTTTTATTTTTTATCTGAGTGATGGAATGGGCTAGAAGACTGGCTAGGCCCTCTTTTTGCTGTTGATAAGATTTTTTTTTTTTTTTTTACGCGAACACACATCCAGATATTCTGACTTTCAGCTGATTTGCTCCTTGACTTAGGCAGACTTAGCGACCATATGCAGACGGATATGGAATTAATGTTTGGGGAGAGGGGAGTGCACCAGAACAAATTTAGGATCCCCAGTTTGTTTTTTTCAACCATCCATCCGCATAATTAGCGCAAGTTTTGACCTTCTAGGGGGAAGGCACGTGCCTCTAGAACCAGCCCCTGGATCTCCTCCTGACATAGCTAAATATTTTCTTGAGTCCTTTCCAAAATGAAATGTCATTACTGAATTGTTTGAGTAACTTCAAAATGATCTAATACCATCACTTGATAATAGGTTGTTTTTTTCCTGCATAGCAACACTTTATGTTAGCAACAGTGGTGGATCTAGATGGTGCTGATCACTCCACCCCCTGTCTTGGGTTTAATTTTCTTTTGTACATTTTGAACTTACATTTATACGTGTCTATCAAGCCAAGAAAACACAAACAAAAACAAGCAGCAAAAGAAACCCTAAAAACAAAAGAACCCACATAAAAAATCTAGGCACCCCCCCCCGTCTCAAATTCCCAGATCTGCCGCTAAGTAGCATCGAAATAGGCAATATTTTAAGATCTTTTCCTTTATATTTATTGTTGCAATTACTGATTAGTTCGTTGCAGCCAGGTAGGTTGATTGCTGGTCTGCTACCGCTTCAATTTCGCTTTGGCCTTTTTTTTGGTTCTCCTTTGTTTTGTTTCACAGCAATTAGGTTCCACTTATACTGTCTTGAATAAGCGAATTAAATATTAACCATGAATTGATAGTATAAAATAGAATGTATGCATGTTCAGTGTGCAAATTTCCTATCATCAAAACATTTAATAAAAAAATGTGCTTAGACTATCTCCAGTTTCAAGTAGGCTAAAACAAAAATGGAAGTTAAGCATTGAAATTAAAAGGTTGACACATGTAAATAAGGGCAATCCCTCGTACTATCGGGAGAATAATACAATTTAGAATGAAAAAAAAAATTTTAAAACAAATAAAAAGGGACTAAAAAATTAAAAGGGGCAACAGCATTTGGTGAATTAACCTTCACTGGTAACGTTCACGTGGTGGTTTGCGACTTTATTGACAGAAGAACTATAGGACGACAAATGTCCAGTTCGTAAATACGAAACTTTTATCTATTTTCAAGTAAGGAAGTAATATTAAGTTCTTAAGTTCTAATGAAAGGTGGCTCATTACAGCAACCTCAGTGGTTGCTGTGGTTGCAGCCTTCAAGTGGTTGCTGGCCTTTTATTGAAAACATGGCCTTTTATTGGCCTTTTATTGATCAGTCCGAATTTTAATGTCACTCTTAAGTTTTGCTTGAAAAAAACTTGTTTTTTTGTTAATTAAATATATACTGAAGGTAACCTTACCGTTAAAACAGAGCTTAAGTGAAAACGATCGCAAGTATGGCGGTGTAGACCTGACGATAGGAGGTCAAGTATAGGTGCAGGAGAACCCATCGTCTAGTTAAGCTGATCCAGGTGAATCAGCAATGGACGCACGAAGGGGCGTTCAAAAGAGTGCCAACATTTCAGACAACTGATCATTCTTTGCTATATTTTTTTTCAATTTAACATCCGCCCAAACTTATATTCCACCTTTTAAATACGAACACATATAACATCAAAACACTTTTTTAGTAGTGATCTGAAGATTCAAGATTTTTATTTAAACTTCTGTACATCACACACAATGTAAAAAAGGGTCAAGCCGGAGACACAAGGTCGATTGACAAAGACCCGATATAACAATATAGCACACTTATTTGACAAAAAAAAAAGAAAAAAAAAATGCACAAGATAAATATAAATCCATGACTCACCACTAGACGGGGACCCACCCACAAAACAACCGACACTCGGCAAATATCAACCCGAAAAACAAAACAAAAACAGTGTGCAAGCGAGGGTAACCGATGACAGGCAACTTATTTGGAAAAAACAAGAAAAATGAGCCCACCATATGAACATCAAACAAACAACTATTTACTTTAAGATTTTTTTTTTTATCACTGAAAATTGCAAATTCGATATCTCCTACAGTACGCTTTTCAGTTTCTTTTGTGGGGACTCCGTGTCTCCTCCCTACAAATACAATATGGAATGTAGTTCTTCCTCAAACTGTAGTTCTTCTGGGTTGTTTCAATGGTAGTAAATTTCACCGAGGTAAAAACCCCTAATAAAGGAAAAACGATGGAAACGTTAAAGGAAAAACGTTAAAGGAAATAAAGGAAAAACTTGGTGGAAATGGAAAAAGCTAGAAAAATTCTTACTACTATGTTCAGTAAGGTGCATATCAACATGCTTTAACAACATCTTTTACTTTCTTGATTCGATTCTTCTCAAAGATTTCCTAATCATTGCTGTCAGGATTCCTAGAAGAAAAAAGGTAGCAGTGGTTAAATTATCGACTATCATTTATCGACCATCATAATCGACTTGGTGTTATCGACTATCATTAAATTATCGACTATCATTTAAATCAGTTTCTACACGACACGGTGTAATTAGCAGCCAATTTGAACGCTTTGGTATTGCTAGAATGCATGTATGACTTTCAGGATCATATCCAAGGGGTTAGGGCTACCTAGTTTGAGCCCCCCTGAAATTTATGTCTGACTTGTACAAAAGTAACAGAATACATACAAACAAATTTCTGTTGCATTATACAATTTTTGGTACGCCCCCCTCCCAAACAAAACTGATAGCCCTGATGGTTTCATTTCTCCCGGGGAGATATGCTTTTAGGGGAATCTAGAGGAAATTCATAGAAAATGAGACCTGATGGATTCACATAGGTTCCAAAAAAGACAGAATCCATATCTTGGGATCATGCTTAAGATATAATATTTTTTTGATACCAAGTTAATAAAATAGAAATAACAGTAATCTTTTGAAAATGACGTTAGAAATTGGGCATCAGAAATGGATAACAAATGCGGCCCAGTGCCGCTGTACATAAAGGAACGAGACAAGTTAGTGGGTGCAAAAATAATTTTGCAAGTCCAAACCTTGCTAATTTTAATTAAAATGGGGCAAAACTTAGAACAGTATAAAGGACAATTGATTGAGATTTCTGAATTGATTTGTCTAGATTCTGGTGGATAGACCTATCAAAAATTTAAACGATGCAAAAGTACCGGTTCCTGCTATTTCGTGTCTTGAACTAAAACTGTTGGCCCGGATAAGACGGGAATGCTATCAGGCCAAATTCTGAAATAGTTACTAGGTGTTGAATACGCCAAGGAGTGCATCTCAAATTATTGCAGCTACTGTAGTGTTAAACTACAGTAGGTTAGGGCTACCTAGTTTCTAGCTAGTAGTACTAGCTTCAGCTTTTATGCGACCACAATGTGTTTACTCCCAGCTTCAGCTAATCTGCAAATCTCTACGATAATTACAACGATGTCAATGGACCATGATGAACTTATAAGGATCACTGAAAATAGTGATAACAAAGGCCTTAAAAGTATTTTAAGAGAGGCCGGTAGGACTGACTGCAATTTTCCGCTAGCCATTCAATTTGTGTCGACTCTGACTGAAATTCATTACTCTTAATCTTCCGACGCACAATCACCAACAAATGCAGATAAACCTTGACGCTTCAATCGTGCATAAAAAAGAAGTATTTTGATCGAGTTTTCTTTCGCTACTCTATTTTCAGCTGAGTTACCTTCTCCACGGTTGGTGAAGAAGAGCAAAAGGGAGTTCTACTTCTCAATTAGTCTAAAGATTGTGGCCTCCAAGGACAGCCATTTCTAGTTGACAACCTGCAACATTTTTAAGTTTTTTACACAAACAAACTCCTGATACCTTCTCAACTACTCAACTTTTTTGGCTACTGCCGACATGCATGACAGTGTCCTAGTTAGAATGGATATAATGCCAGAGAATGGCTCATATAGACCTATCCCAGAATAATCAATTGTTCTGGCCCAAAATGTCGCATTTTTGGGCGACGTTTCCCCAAAATGACCATTTTAACTAAAAACGGTGATATCCACTGTTTTCCGTACACTTTCCACAGTCCGACACTAAATAAGAAAATTCGACAAAAGGTAAATAATTAACACAGTAACTCTCGTATAATAAAATCTAAAAATTATTCGTACTGCAGCATTTTAGAAAAAGAAGTTTCATTAAGTTTGATCGATCTAGATTGCTCGAGTCAACATTTCTCTCAAATTACGCTAAAACATTTCTATGGGAACAGAAAGACGAGTAGAATTCCATGCTGCAGAAATGGGCGATTCTGCACCTTTAAGAGATTTCTTTGTTAAGAATTAAGGATAGACCAAAAAAGTGAAAAAATAAATGGAAAAAAAACCGGTTCCTTGAAGTTTGAGAGTCTAGTAAAGAAATTGCGCGGTAGACACATAGGGCCTAGAGGAACTTCCAAGCCCACTTATACAATTAGTTGCAATTCTATGGGCAATTCAATAAAATGCATAGGCTGGCACAGCCAGAGAATAATATTCTTCAACTGATTTTATATTATTTATTTTCATCAGATTGTTTACCTAATTAAAAAGACAGTCAAATAGTGGTGCTTTGCGCCACTATTTTTCAACCCAATTTTTTTACTGACTGCCTGAAACCATTGGGGGGGGAGGGGTTTATCACCTTCCATACCATATTTGATGCAACTAGTCACAGCAGGCATACATATTAGGTGTCTTCGGGGCTGTGTCTCCCCCCAAATATCAAAATGGTTACCATAAAATTCCCTATGTTTTTAAGATAATTAAAGCGTTTTTTTATTTGCTTGATTTAGACTCTTACTCCCCTGCCAAACTATTTGCTCCAATGAAGCAAATTCCCGTGTACATGCCGACATCGTAAGATATTATAATAATTCATTGTTACAAAAATAAAACTTGGTTTCAAACAGTACTTACTACAAATCGTAACGATTTGTAGTAAGGAGCGACATGGCTCAATAGTAACCGAAACTCTAAAAAACAGAATTTTGATACCAATAGTAACATCAAAATGATTGCATTTTAATTCTGATTTTAAACATATAAGTTTCATCAAGTTTAGTTTTACCCATCAAAAGTTACGAGCCTGAGAAAATTTGCCTTATTTTAGAAAATAGGGGAAAACATCCCCTAAAAGTCATAGAATCTTAAGAAAAATCACACCATTAGATTCAGCTTATCAGAGAACCCTACTATAGAAGTTTCAAACTCTTATCTACAAAAATGTGGAATTTTGTATTTTTTTGCCAGAAGTCACATCACGGATGGGTGTTTATTTTTTTGTTTTTTCGTTGTTTTTTTTCCAGGGGTGATCGTATCGACCCAGTGGTTGTAGAATGTCGCAAGAGGGCTAATTCTAACGGAAATCAAAAGTTCTAGTCCCCTTTTAAGTGACTGAAAAAATTAGAGGGCACCTAGGCCCCCTCCAACGCACACTTTTTTCCCAAGTCACTCGATCAAAATTTTGAGATAGCCAATCGGTTTAGCTTAGTCGAAAGCCTAATAACTATGTCTTTGGGGATGACTGAATCCCCCACACATCCCGGGGGAGGGGCTGCAAGTTACAAACTTTGACCATGGCTCACATATAGTAATGGTGATTATAAAGTGTACAGACGTTTACAGGTAGGCCTTTTTCGCGCTGGGGTGGGGGTGGATTGGGGGAGTGGGTTACGTGGGAGGATCTTTCCATGGAGGAATTTATCACGAGGGAAGAGCATGAAGGCGGCGCAGGATTTTCTAGCATTATTAAAAAAAAAACAATGAGAAAATAAATGATTTATTTTCAACTGGAAGCAATGAGCAGCATTAAAACTTAAAACGAACATAAGATATTGCGTATATAAAGGGATTCGTCTCCTCCACAATACATTGCTCTTTACTCTAAAGTATTTTTAGTAATTTCAACTATTTATTCAACGGCCTTTGTGATTCAGGGGTCATTCTCAAAGATTTGGGAGAAAATTCAAGCTTTAGTGTAAAGAGCAAGGTATTGACGAGGGGGCGAACCCCCTCATATATGTAATGAAAATACACAAATATAGAATTTTGTTATGTAAGTTAATTCGTAAGGTACGCTTGTTTATTACTAACAAAAACTTTTGTAAAAAAAAGAAATCTAGTAGCATTTTTAAGTAGCCAAAAATTGGAGGGCAACTAGGCCTCTTCCCCCACCGCGTTTTATCAAAGTCGCCCGATCAAAACTATGAGAAAGCCATTTAGCGAAAAAAAATAATACGCAAATTTCGTATCAATTATTCATGTGCGGTGAGCCAAAATCAAAACATCCAATAATTCAAAAACGTTCAGAAATTAAATAAAAAGACAAGTTTTTTTTAACAACAAGTAAGGAGGGACATTAAAACTTAAAACAGAAATTATTCTGTATATTAAAGGGGTTGTCCCCTCCTCAAGACCTCGCTCTTTACGATAAAGTTTTTTTTATTGTTTTAAAAAGTAGAATTGTAACAGAGTCAAACTTTAGCGTAAAGAGTGGGGTGTTGAGGAGGGGACAACTCCTTTAATATACGGAATAATTTCTGTTCGTTTTAAGTTTTATGTCGCTCTTTACTTGCAGTTAAAAAAACTTGCTTTTTATTTAATCTTCACCAAGGAACAGATTAGGATATTTAAGCGATTTCTAAAGAACTGAAGCTTGCTTAAATCAAGATGAACTGCCAACATATTACTGGAAGGTAGTATAGTTCATACCAGGGGAAAAAATTCAAGACTATGCTTTAACGTGTTTGAAAACCATTGCAGGGCCACTGATTTTCCTGTTTTGTCTTTTCTTTTTATCAAATTGTCATTCAAACCAAATGTTGACGAAAAATAAGCAAAAATAAAAAAAACAGATCCCCGAAACTTTCGTATTTAGCTTGGGGCTATATCCAGGAATTAGCGTGGGGGGCTCATTTGCCCTTAAACTGACAGCAACACTGAAAATACGAAATAAAATTTAATTTTCTCGAAATAAAATGAGAATTTTGCTGTGTAGTGTGTAATTCGAAGAGGGGATGAAAAAAGCGATACCAAAAAATAGAGTCTGTCGAAACACATTTAGAACTAATTAAAAAAGTGTAAGGATCCAATGTCACTTACATACAGTTCAATTCCAAAAATAGTTCAAATCCAAATGATGAATTTATGACGGTCTAGACTTTTCTGCAAAGATTCCAAACATGCACTGTCAGTACTTATAGTTTAAAACATATGACACCGCGCGAATGACAAGGTGGAATACCTTTCATAGTCTTGCATAAAGGCACAACTCTCGCGCAACTCTTCAATTGTGACTGCACGACCCATTTGGTGTCTGTAGTTGCTTCGCTTTTCTAAAGACCGAGTTCACTACCCGAGAATAGTGAAGTATGACTTAACAGTTTTTTTTTCAGCATTGAATAGTCTGCAAAGGTTCTATAGAAACTAGAGCCTGCCTTTTATGTAAACTTCAAGCACACTTTTTCAAATAAGATTTATGCTTAGCCTAGATTTCCCCTCGACATATGAATTCGTCAGCTTAAAAGATGATGTAAAAATCTAGATTTTTCTATCTTGGAAAGTAGTTGAGTTGGGAGGATGAAACTTCCAGGATTGAATGCAGAGACTAAATTATGACCGGGGAAGCGTTTTTAAGCTTCTATCTATACTCCTTCCCTATTTAGTATTGTCAAGAAAATTCCATAGAAGACAGATTTTGAGTCTAGGGCTTAGTCTACTAATTTGGTTGAAAAAAACCATTCCCCTGATTTAGGATAAGCTTTTTTTTTAAATAAAATGACTACCTCAAAATTTCTATCGGATATATCTGGGAAAAGAGGACGCAGGGGAGAAGGGGTGTTAAGTTGCTCTCCAATCACTTTTGACTCCTAAAAAGGCACTAGAACTTCTGACTTCCAATCCAATGAGCCTTCTCCAAATTTTATACGACCACCCCTTTCCATAAAAAACTTTAATGTAGATAATGGGCAACTAGTAAAACTCATAGTTCTTGCCCTGTAAGCTTTCAGGGTGGTGTCACCCACAAAAAAAAAAAAAAAAAAAAAAAAAAAAAAAAAAAAAAAAAAAAAAAAAAAAAAAAAAAAAAAAAAAAAAAAAAAAAAAAAAAAAAAAAATAAGGGTTCTTTCAACTATGTTGAGCAAAACTGCAATCTCAAAATTTCGGATATATATTCCCTCCAAAAAAAGTAATTTTGCAACAAACCTTCAGCCGTAACGTGCACAAAAAAGGAGAAAGTACTTATTTCGTTGCAAAAGCAGGTTTCAGATCTACCCATTCACCGACCCAGTATGATGATATTACTTGGACTTTTTTTTGGGGAAGATTCTAAAATTACTTAGAAAATAGGAAAATCGTCTTTTTCACAACGATTTTCAACCAACTTTTGACCTATTTTTAGTCTAAAAAACCCTTTACACTTAATTTATAGTCCGTTAGATGGATAGAAATGAATCTCAGCTATGGAGTGATAATATCATTTCCGTCTTTTGTTGGTGTATTAAAGCCCTAAGAGATCAGAAAAGATTATACCAAAATTTTCACAGGGGACATAAACCTGTTTTCTCTGCGTCTCACTTTTCCTGTAGATCTATTTATGAAAGTTTCACTTTTATGCCAAAAATTTATCCATGCTCATTAAAAGTCATCATTTTCTGGAAGGAAGAGGGTAGCGGTAGATACTTCAAAGGACCTTCCCGGACATATTTCAGGCTCTGGGTCTGTTCTTAAAAGTTTTAACCACCTGACTGAACTAATTTCCAGAAGCGAAAAGCTCCTCATTTAGAAGTACACTCAAAGATAACCCTGAGTATACGAAAAGACTGGCCATCCAGAACCATAATTTTTTTAAGCGCAAAAAGGAGAAATCATTCCTTCGAGCTAATGAAGAAAATGGTAAATTAGAAAAAAAAATTGGAAGTTTTTGAGCCCAGTGCACTTCACAGGTAAAGATACCTTTTTCCATTTGTTAGTTTGGCTTTTGAAAATGATAGCTCACTTGGACCGTAGACAGTAGGGTCCTCGTTTTGGTCGTACCCCAAATTAAGCCAATGCGGTAAAAAGAAGAGCAGGCAGTGAAAAAATCAGGCACAAAGGCATTCAAAGCGGTAATTTTGTATAAGGTTATTTTAACACAGCTAAAATACATCAGCCTTGATAATTTGATTGTTTATTCAATGTAAAATAAAATAGAAAAGCACCTGAATGTAGTAGACTAATGACCTACTCACAATTCAGTTTTGCTAATGCCAAGATTCAGCTAGCCCTAATTTATCAGTTTTTCTGCTGATCAGAAAGTTCTTTGAAAAATCTGACTGGCTCAAATTAGTGCTAGTTGAATCATGGCATTAGTAATTTCTCATCGTGAATATAACCTAAAGAACACTATCATAAAACACTCAAGGAGTGGGCTCTTTGTCACAACGCTTGACAGACGGCGTTGGATCTTCAACGACGCAGTTCCAAGTAGAATTTTCTGATTTCTTTTTATGATCAGTTACAATTTTTGAGGTACAAATAGCCATTTCAGCGTCATGGTTCAAAGCTTTCCAGAGGTTTCATGAATTACTCTTCTCAATTATCATGGTTGCGGCAATAGCTGCAACCTAGCAAACAGCAAAGCACGGCCAATAGCAACAACTACTACTACTAATAATAATAACTCACTGCAGCACCAAGCCGCCTGAGGCCAACATAGCTACGCACGCTCCTCCTCCAACCTAATCTATTCAAGGCCTCCCTCTTTACACCCTCCCAGGAAGTTCCCATTTCCTTTAAATCTTTATTTATGACATCCTCCCAACCAAGACAAGGACGACCCGCTTTCCGTGTAGCCCCAGACGGTTGGCCAAAAAGGACAATCTTCGGGAATCTGTCATCCTTCATCCGTAGAACGTGGCCTAGCCATCTCAATCTTTTTTTTCATTATAGCCCTAGAAAGCGGGATTGAACCACATTTTTCGTACAACCTACTCTTTGAAAAACGGTCAGTCAGCCGGGTACCCAGAACAATCCAAACAAGCATGGGCGCTCCGAAAAGCAGATGAAAATTTACTAGATGTTTCCCAGAGAAATTGCCTACGGATTGTTCTGGGTACCCAGCTGACTGACCGTATTTCAAACAGTAGGTTGTACGAAAAATGTGGTTCAATCCCGCTTTCTAGGGCTATAATGAAAGAAAGGTTGAGATGGCTAGGCCACGTTCTACGGATGAAGGATGACAGATTCCCGAAGATTGTCCTTTTTGGGCAACCGTCTGGGGCTATACGAAAGCAGGTCGTCCTTGTCTGGGTTGGGAGGATGTCATAAAAAAAGATTTAAAGGATATGGGAACTTCCTGGGAGGGTGTAAAGAGGGAGGCTTTAAATAGATCAGGTTGGAGGAGGAGCGTGTGTAGCTGTGTTGGCCTCAGGCGGCTCGGTGCTGCAGTGAGTTATTAGTAGTAGTAGTAGTAGTTTATGGCTTAGGCAAAAACAAAAAAGGATTGCTATAAAGATCGGCTGCAATAGAAAATGAAACAAGATTGTATTTTTCCATAGTCGATAAACCCTATTCACTTCTAAAAACAATTCTGTCCCGCACATTCTTTGCATATTTCCCACGCTATGTAATTTGTTCTTAGTTTCCAACACATTTTTTTAAGCGCAGTTACAACTCCTTTCCCGGCGCACATTTTTGGGCACAAAATTACCTATGAAATATCGTGGTTGTGAAGAGAGAGATAAATTACTAAAGACTGAATATGATTTGAAAACGGGGGGAAACATATTTATTTTAGGAAAACATTAATTAAACCATTTTACAAGAAAGATGATAAGAGTGAGCGCTTCAATTATAAAGGCGTTAGCATGATTTCTGCTGGAAGCAAATTACATAGCATGATGACACACTTATTAGACTAAGAGAAGCTGTAGATAAACAATGTGGTTTAGAAAGGGGAGATAATGCGTGAACCTAATTATAACTCTTAGATTGATTAGTTTAAAAAACGAAGTTTTTCTAATGAAAGTAAAGAACGAAGAAGAAACTTTTAAACAGACAAAAATTATTGCTTCGCAGATTATGCAATACATATCTGCAGTCTTGGTTCAAATAAATTGATTCGTGAGATTTCTCTAAATTCTGCAGAATGCAGAAAAACTAGCGCTTTACAAAATTTGCCTCATTTTAAAAAATAGGGGGAAACCCCCCTAAAAGTCATAAAATCTTAACGAAAATCACACCATCAGATTCAGCGTATCAGAAAACCTTTTTATAGAAGTTTCAAGATCCTATCTACAAAAATGTGGAATTTTGCATTTTTTGCCAGAAGACAAATCACGGATGTGTGTTTATTTGTTTTTGTTTTTTTTCCCCAGGGGTGATCGTATCGACTCAGTGGTCCTAGAATGTCGCAAGAGGGCTCATTCTTACGGAAATTAAAAGTTCTAGTGCCCTTTTTAAAGTGACCAAAAATTGGAGGGCACCTAGGCCCCCTCCCATGCTCGTTTTTCCCCAAAGTCACCGGATCAAAATTCTGAGATAGCCATTTTATTCACCATAGTCGAAAAACCTAATAACTATGTCTTTGGGGACGACTTACTCCCCCACAGTCCCCGTGGGAGGGGCTGCAAGTTACAAAGTTTCACCTGTCTTTACATATAGTAATAGCTACTGGGAAGTGTACGGACGTTTTCAGGGGAATTCGGACAAACGTCCGAGTACAGACGTTAGGGGGGGGGGTTACGTGGTAGGATGTTTCCATGGAGGAACTTCTCATGGGGGAAGGGACTTTCAATGAAGGGGGTGCAGGATTTTCTAGCATTATTTAAAAAAAAGAACAATAAAAAAATAAATAAGAAAAGTTTTTTCTACTGAAAGTGAGGAGCAGCATTAAAACATAAAACGGACAGAAATTATTACGCATATGAGGTGTTTACCTTCTCGTAATACCTCGCTCTTTACGCTCTTTACGCAAATTACTAAAGTATTTTTAGTAATTTCAACTATTTATTTTACGGCCTTTGTCATTCAGGGGTCATTCTTAAGGAATTGGAACGAAATTTAAGCTTTAATGTAAAGAGCGAGGTATCGACGAGGGGTGAACCCCCTCATATACGCAATAAAAACATACGATTATAGAAGCTAGTTACGTATTATTAATTCGTAAGTTATGTATATTTTTTACAAATGAAAACTTTCGTAAAAAATTAAAAGTTCTAGTTGCCTTTTTAAGTAATCAAAAAATTGGTGGGCAACTAGGCCTCCTCCCTCACTTCTTTTTTCTCAAAGTCTTCCGATCAAAACCATGATAAAGCTATTTAGCCAAAAAAAAATTAATATGCAAATTTCGTTTTAATTATTTATGTGCTGAGAGCCAAGATCAAAACATGCATTAATTCAAAAACGTCCAAAAATTAAATAAAAAAAATTTTTTTTATTGAAAATAAGGAGCGACATTAAAACTTAAAACGAACAGAAATTACTCTGTATATGAAAGGGGCTTTTCCTTCTCAACGCCCCACTCTTTACGCTAAGTTTTTTTACTGTTTTAAAAAGTAGAGTTAACAGAAAGAGTCAAAGTAAAGAGCGAGGCGTTGAGGAGGAAAAGCCCCTTTCATATACGGAGTAATTTCTGTTCGTTTTAAGTTTTAATGTCGCTCCTTACTTTCATTTAAAAAAAATTGTTTTTTTATTTAATATACAATCAGAATACTTTCGTCAGCAACAATTAAAACGAGTCAAAAACAAAAGTGAAGAACAAAGAAACATATGGTTGGAAGATAAGCAGCAGCAAGAATTAGAACTACTCAAAAACAAAAGTGAAGAATTACTCGATTATTCAATTTATTCAAATAAAAAGAACATAACACCAATAATAATAAGGATCCTGGAAGCGAACTTGTTGAGGACCATAACAACAAAAAATTAAAAATGAAGAGGAGAGAAAAAAAGAAAAGAGAAAACATGGGTAATTAAAGCAAATTGAATAAGAATTTAAAGAATTATAATATCAAAATTTTAGTACATTGATATACAGCGTACGAAAACTTGTGGATAGCTCGACACTGGAGGGTATTATATTCCACTGAAGTATAGATTTATAAATGGGGGATCGCTGGGCGGAACTAGAGACACACTTGGACAATGAAGGAACGGTTGGATGAACGGAGACAGTGGCCTTCAGAATTATTACTACTAAAATAAGATAATAATTGGGGAGGAAGATTTTTATGGTAAGCGGAGTATGCAAGGGATAGATTTAATTTTTTGATTTGTTCAAAAGGGATAATACCAAAATCGGAGTACAAGTCCTGGGTGGGATATAGTCGGGGCAGCCGAAAAACTGCTTTGACGGCACGGTTGTGGGTAGATTTGAATTTATTGGTAACCGAAGAATAAGTGTTGCCCCAAACAGATCCGCAGTATGAGATATATGGGTAAATAAAAGAGTAATAAAGGGTGACAAGGATATCGGGAGGAAGAAAATAATTCACACGATTAATCACACTTACCTGTCGCAAGATTATGGGTCTGATGTAGGACACATGTGTTGCAAATGATAGGGAGGAGTCTATGTGGACACCAAGAAACTTGGCAACTTTGACCTGTGGGAGGAGATTGGTAGAATATTTTAGGCCAAGTGCTTGCTGAGCTTCATTTTCTTTGTAAGGGGTTCGAAATAATACAACCTGACTTTTCTTGCTGTTAATGGTCATGCAGTTAACGAGACACCACACCTGTACTCTATTCAGAAGGGTTTGAGTAAAGGCGACGACGGATGGTAAATTAAGACCGGTGATGAAAAAGCTGCTATCGTCAGCAAAAAGTATTTGGTGCACTGATGGACCCAGGTCCGTAACCAAATCATTAATATAAAGGAGAAAAAGTATTGGACCAAGAACAGAGCCCTGTGGGACGCCCCTCCGGACAGGTAGTGGACGTGAAGTCACCCCGCCCAGACTCACACTCTGTACTCCACCAGAGAGATAAGAGCCAAACCATGAGAAAGGAACTCCTTAAGTTGTTGAGTTTACTTAATAAAACACTGTGATCAACCACATCAAAGGCCTTAGAAAAATCTAGAAATAAGCCCAATGCAGTATTTTTAAGGTCAAGTTGGGAACGTATAAACTGTGTGGCGTCTATTAGTGCATGAGCCGTTGAAAATTTGGAACGGAAGCCATATTGATGAGGAGAAATCAACGAATCTGAAGAATGAATCACAAATAAAAAGGGAGAAAGACGTCGGAATATAATTCTCTCGAGCACTTTAGATATAACTGGGAGAAGTGAGATTGGACAGTAATTACTGATTTAAATATTTCTGGGAAGACTCCATTGGTCATAGACAGGTTTGCTATGTGCACAATGGGTTCACAAACATAGGAAGATACAGTCCTAAGAAGCTTATATTTATGCCAAAGAAGTCAGATGTACTACTATTAGAGAGACATTTGATAACTCGAAACACCTCTTTACGATCAGTTGTATTCTTGCTAGGGTGTACTGACTGGGAGAAGGAACAGGAGTTAGCATTTGGAATATTAGTGAAATAATTAAAGCATCCGGTACTGAAATTGGGTCAATTAATCTGCCACTGATGTCCTTAAGGTTAATAGGTACAGATCTTGAATTCCTTTTTTTTTTTTAAAGAATTTCATTTATTGTGGACCAAATTTTTTGCAAGTTCCCTTTGCAATGAGAGATTTTTGAATAATAATAATTTTTTTGCTTCCCGGACGAGTTTGGTATATAAGTTTTTGTACTTTGTATTATTAGTCAGGTCAATAACGTTACTGGTTTTGCAAGCTAACTTACATAGGTCATTTTTTTCGGTATGAAGAGATTATCAGGCTATTTGACATCCAGGGGCGTATATTATACATAGTATATTATACGTAGGGGTATTAGTTCTAGAGGGTTGAATAGCTGGTAGGGAGGGTAGGGAGAGATAGATTGGAAAGTGATCTGACAGGTCAGAAAATATTATTTTGGAGGACAGGTGGTTTCCCAGGGAAGGGGATACAAAAATGCTGTCAATTGCAGTAGCTGTAGACGTCATAGGATCAACTCTAGTAGGAAAAAGGATTGTGGGAAGAAGACCATTTGAGGTGAATCTTTCAAAGAAGGTATCACAATCATTATTATTGCTAACATTTAGTAAATTTCAATTGAAGTCCCCAAAAACTATTGCCTTCTTTTGTGGTAAATTAATAAAACTAGAAAAATCATCAAACAGATTACAAAAGAAAGGGTTGGAAATGAGGGGGGTTTATAAAATAATGAAAAAATAAAAGAGATCTCGTCAACACTTATATCTACGATTATTGAATAAATGCATCTATTATTTATAGGTTGCGAGAATAAGGATTCATAGTCTAATAGCCTGGTGAATTTCAGACTTGACCGGATGTAAAGAGAAATGCCGCCAGAGGACTTGGTTAATTTTCTTTCAATATGAATAGCTTGAAAGCCAGGGAGGGAAAAATCATTATTATAATCAATTTCTGAAAGCCACGTTTCCGTTATTCTAATTACATCGAAAGGGCAGTAACCATTAATTAAAATTAAGTCTTTAAAATTAGCCCACTTATCCCGTATACTTCTGATGTTAAAGCAAATTACATTAAGTTTGGTCTCTTTATTTAGCTTAGGTTTCACATTTTTCACAAAATCAAAAGTGTCGAGATATTCATAGTTAATTTTGTTTAAAGGGCTATCGGGGCTAGCTAAGGGGCTGGTGGGCAAATTATTTTGGTCATCGTAATAGTTAAAAACAACATTATTGCACAGTGATAAATTCGTGAGAAACGTAAAATCTTGTATAGTACACATTTAAATATCCATTGTGGTGAGTTTCATCATCTCCTTGATTAGAATATTGGAAATCTTCTTCAGCCAACGAAATATCATTGGTGGTAATTTTGGACTGGGATGGAAAGTTTGCCATTTTTTTCTCATATTTTTTTTGCCTTTGACTAGGGCAGTGGCACCGACTACCGTCTTGGGGGTTGTGGCATTGTCAGAGCCTGTTATAATTTGATTTGCAGTTGAGTCTACAGGCTTAACTAGCTTTGATGTGGAATCTATGTCCTTTTTCATGGAGGATAATTGAGCTATAGCTGTTTGTAAGATGTCATCACCTAGGAGTTCAGTGATAGCCTTCTTCTTGAGAATATTTTTGGTTTCCTCAGCTTCATTACTAACCTCAATTAAGTGACTGACTGTGAGATAAGTTGCAAGTCTTTGCCATTCTTGGCTACTTTTAGATGAATCTTTTGGAGGGCAGGATGTTGAAGTAAACTTAGGTAAGGGATGGGGGGACTGACTAGAACCTTGAGTATGAACATTATTTGTCTCTTTTGGAAATAATACTGTCTTTGCATCTTCTACAGCAACTGTTGCTTGGCTTCTACTGGGCCGTGTGGGTTGCCAAGGGATTCTTGCAGCTACAACTGAGTAGGGTAGGTTCATCTTATTAGACGTTCTAAGGATTACGACTCGCTTTTGGTGATCCGGGCAAGATTCACTTACTCTGTGAGTAAGTGATTATTTTTTTTTTCTTCTCTGAGTAAGTGGCTCGTTCATTTTCCCCTTTTTTACAGGCCAAAGAGCCTTTGGGGAAATAGTAAAATGTAATATTGTATGTGTGTTTCGTGATGAATAAATCTTATCTTTATCTTTTATCTTTATCTTTATTGTTTTTGGAGGGCTGTGTGTCCTTTACGGTTACAATTTCTGCAGAAAGGGTCTGACTCAGGGCATTCACTAATTGCGTGGCCTGTTTTCCCACAATTAAGGCAAGACGGATGGGACTGTTTGCAGTGTTTTTTGCTGTGACCGTGGGCCAGACAAGAGGAGCTTTGTAGGGGCTTGGGCTGACAAATCTTGTAAAAAAGGCACATACCGTACAAGAATATTTCTCTACTTAGCTCAACTTTGCAGGAAATGAGCATTGAACAGCTTGGGTGAAGAAAACCTTCTTTGTTTAAACTTAGCCTTATTGAAGGATTGATGAGAAGCCCTGAAGAATCTATTTGTTCAGTCTGTATTTCCTCCACTTTTACACTTGTATCAACACCATACAGCACATACTTGTGTAACTTTTCCACATCTTTTTTGTGGCTAAAATTTTTGAGCTATCAAGAATTATTTCTTCGGATTTTGACAGGACATGGTCTGCCGCCTGAGAAGACGTAAAGTAAATATCAATAGACCGTCCTGCTTAAAAACAAGTTCAAAATTTACCTTGGTGATCAGAAAGATAGCTTCCCTAATTGGCATTATTCGACCTTTTGAAAAGGGTCGGCCATTGGTTTTCTCGATTGAGACAGTATAATAACTGGGGTAGTCGTTAGCACTAGTTTCTGGGACACTTGAAGAGAGGGGTTGCACTATCACTGGCGAACGAGTTTCATCCTTTTTCCTTTTTTTGCCAGGCGTCTCACCTCTTTCACTAGAGTTAGTTTCGGCTAAGGCATGAATTCCTGACAAGTGGCTAACTGTTTTGGATCGCGTAGTTGGGGGGGTCTAGGAAGAGTTTTAGAGGTAGGTTGGAATGGCAACTGGCTAAGGGTTTCAGTGGGAGTATCCTTCTCGGGTGGTAGCCTTAGGGGCTTTTTTCCGTCATTTATTCCGGCGAGACACTGCAGATTCATGAACTGTTAATCAGTCTTAATTCAAGGTTATTTAACCAAAAGTAAATATGACAGTTTTTAATAAGCGATAACACCAATATATTCAATTATACACTATGATGAATAATATCTCACTTTGCAGGAAGTGTTTGAAGAACGAATGTTTGAAGAACAAAGAAATATAACGCTGAAAGATACATCCACAGCGAGAACAAGGAAATATGCGGTTAAAAGATAATCAGAAGTGAGAATTACAAGCAATTGCGAAAAAAGCAAGTATCATAACGTGTGAAAAATGGTGTGAAAAACAGGATTGTTCTGTTAGAAGACAAGCCACAGCAAAAACCAGAACGAGCCAAAAATGAAAATGAAAGAAATATTACGTTAAGAAGAACAACGCCATCATAATCTTCGACGCCGACAAAATTTGGCCCAAAGCCCAGTACAAATCTGCAAAGATGTCGTAAACTACGAAACTGTTGATTATAGATAATGGGGACCCTTCAAAGTTCTATGCATGCCCTGGGGAGTCCTCCATTTTCCCAAGGAAAGAGTAGCAAATAATGCTGACTCATTCGGAGGTTGCTACTTATAGAAAGTATCAATATATCAGCCTACCACATGGCGAGAGCCGGACCCTGCTTCGAAATCGGCTACATAGTTGTTTTTTTTAACTGGCATATTGACATTTCTGGCCACAAGAACGATTTGAACAGGTCACAACTTTAAGGAAGATTTTGTGTTTTTTCCAATGGTGGTTGTATCGAGATTGTGGTGACGCCATGACATCAAGAAGGGGCTCACATTGTCTGTGGTTACAAGATAAATGACTATGAGGATCAATATATACACGCCTGTCGCTTTTCTATGCTTTCTATGATTTCTATGCCAGGGCCCGGCATAGAAATCGGCTAAATAGTTTTTTCTTCTTAAAACTGGCAAATTGACATTTCTGGCCAGAAGAACGATTGAAACAGGTCACAACTTTAAGGAAGATTTTGTATTTTTTCCAATGGTGGTTGTATCGAGACTGTGGTGACGCCATGACATCAAGAAGAGGCTCACATTGTCTGTGATTACAAGATAAATGACTATGAGGATCAATATATACAAGCCTGTCGCTTTTCTATGCGTTCTATAATTTCTATGCCAGGGCCCGGCATAGAAATCGGCTACATAGTTTTTTTCTTCTTAAAATTGACAAATTGACATTTCTGGCCACAAGAACGATTTAAACAGGTCACAACTTTAGGAAAGAATTTGTATTTCTCCCAGAGTGACTGTATCGAACCTGTGGTGACCTCATTACATAAAGAAAAGGCTCAAATTATCTGCGGTTCAGAAGACAAGCGACAATGAGAATCCATATATAGAAGCCTGCCGCGTGCCAACTCCCGGTACTATACGCTTTTCTTAAGATCCCAACCTAACCTGAATTTTAGCTTTAGATCCATTCTTAACGATTTCATTCCCCTGACTCAGCCACTTCGCAAAACAGTGAAAAACAAATTATCTTGAATTTTACCATAGTCTCTTGTATGGGGCTTGTCTTATAATTTATTTTAAATGTTTCGTTTTAATTTTTTTTCATAATTTACTATCCATATTATGATGTTTCGGTTTTGGGCTGCTTTTACCTTAATTTACGGAAATAAGACAAGGTACAGCATCACTCAAGTGCAGCATATTTGAAATGGTCAGGGATATCACTGGGAATTTAACAGTATCAGAATTTTCGATTGCAAACAATCCCAATATTTGAAAAAAAATCCTTACTTTTCAAATGAAAATAAAATATAGCCTTAATACTTTATATGTATTCTGGGGGTAATATTTACTATATTGAATTTTCAAGGTTCCAATCTCAGAGCTGAAAAGTCAAGTCATTGGAAGAAATACCAATGAGTGGCAGTCCCGGTTCTCGTATTAATATAGGAAGCAGATCTTTCCATTTTTTGGATGTCTTCAACTATCAGAAATTTTCACGAATTATTTTAGTCTAATTATTTTATTCTTAATTACTTTTTAAAATAACTTAATTATTTTTACTCTAATTATTTTACTTCTCATTTCATTTCCAACTCAATATAAATTCTTTTTTGAAACAATTCAAACACATTCTAATAATAAATAAGTGTCGTTTTCCAGCTTATTTGATATTCATTTACTAAATTTCAGGCTTAAAAGGGCGTTTAACATTAACAAAGGTTTTTCTGCTAGCTTAAGTAAAATAATACCGGGGGTTTTATTACTGTTTACGCAAATCACTGGCTAGTTCTAATAAGAAAGACTAATGTCGGCATCTTTGTATTTATGGACATGAGTGATGGATTTCACACAATTGTGATGAATATTTGCCTACACGAAGACATAACCAAAAATGGATTTTGCAATATTCATTTTTATTATACCATTATTTACAAGAACTGCATAATCTCTCGTTTAAAAAAACTTAAAGGCAGGAAATTATGTAAGGGCAGCACTGGAACGCT
The DNA here is from genome assembly GCF_032884065.1 of Artemia franciscana. Classification (NCBI taxonomy): domain Eukaryota; kingdom Metazoa; phylum Arthropoda; class Branchiopoda; order Anostraca; family Artemiidae; genus Artemia; species Artemia franciscana. Next base: position 46,517,252 of record NC_088871.1, on the reverse strand, counting down.
TACCATCTTACGCAAAAAAAAGGAGAAAGAAAAGTAAGCCCATCATATCAGGATTGCAATCTACTGAGGGTCCATTTCATTTTAGTTGATAAATAAACACGATAAGGGAAAGATAAAATAAAATCGTATATTTAAGTGGCCCTCTCAACTGCAATAAGTAAAATCTTTGAATTACGATATAAATGATGGAACTTCACATATATATTCCTTTTCACGAAAAAGAAGGTGGAAGTGTCTTCTGAATTTTTCTAAACTATATTTGAATTAACTTTTCTACCCTGACAAGACATGAATTTATTTCGAGGAGGGAATTGCAAAAATCGAATTTATTTCGAGGAGAGAATTGCAAAAATCGAATTTATTTCGAGGAGGGAATTGCAAAAAAATTGCAAAATTGCAATTTTTGCAACAGGAAGAGTGTTCAAGCAAAACCGAAAAAAAAACCAAAAAACTAGTGGATTGAAGGAATATAAAAGGCATTACAGAAATACTATGAAAATCTTTAAATCTTGGGGGTTGGGGGGTGGGGTGAGCACACATCCAAAAGAGCAAACATCACACCATCAAATGCATACCTGTTTCTAGAAACAGGAAGATTAAGTACCTCTGCTGAGACGTACTTAAGGGGGGGAGGAGGCTCGAGTGCTGGCACTTCTTATTTAAATGCTTTTAAAAAATAAAATTAGGCCCCCAGTAAATTTCTGCAAACGATCCAGCCTTCATTGCTCTTGTTTTATAAAAACATAGGCTGGCAAAAAATAATATAAATTCCTATATGGCTATTCAAGATCGCTAACTCTAAATCACAACAAAAGAACAAAAGGTTCTACCATACCATTTTTATTTACCGCTAATGATTCAAACTTGGACGGACTTTACGTGAAACTTTGAGTTTCTGAGGTTCAAAAGGTCATAAAATACGTGCCGAAAATCAAAAACTCGGTTGAAAACAGAATGTTCCTGAGTTTTAACCCTTTCTGGAAAATTCTTCAGTATTGTCCTCTCATCCCAAAAAAACAATTCCTAAAATTTTTTTTTCGCATACTGACCATGGTCTGCGTTGCGCCAATTGTGTATACTAGGAGACCGAGCTTCACTTAGTGATTATTGTTCGTTTAATGAGATTATTCGTAACAATTGTTCGTTTTCCGGTATGAAATACCGATCTAGATAGGTCACGACTTGGGGAAAATCTGTTTAAGGTCTTCATTAATTTTAGAATAACATTTTTCATATCGATTGAGTCACAAGTGCCCTTAGGTCCAAAACCCTAATGATTTTACTTTCTAAAGCGAATCAAACAAAATGAAAAAGAGTTGTTTTGCGAAAGATATTAAAAAAGAACTTCTTTTCATTTCCCTGAGCAAAAGCTATGTCCCCTGGTATTGCTCAATGCTCATCATATATGAAAGTTGCTAACATTTTAGTTCTCGGTGTACCTATCAAACAGTTTGTGGTAACAAACTGTAAGTAAGGAGCGACCCGGCTCAATAGTAACCGAAATTCTAAGAAACGAAATTTTGGTACCAATAGATACATCACAAGAATCGGATTTTTATTCTGATTTTAAATACATAAGTTTCATCAAATTTAGTCCTACCCACCAAAAATTACGAGTCCGTCAGCGTATCAGACAACCCTACTGCAGATGTTTCAAGCTCTTATCTGCAGAAATGTGGAATTTCGTATTTTTTGCCAGGAAAAAGACCACGGATATGTGTTTATTTGTTTGTTTTTTTTTCCAGGCGTGATCGTATCGACCCAGTGGTCCTAGAGTTTTACGAAAGGGCTCATTCAAACGGAAATTAAAAGTTCTAGTGCCCTTTTTAAGTGACCAAACAACTAGAGGGTAACTAGGCCCCCTACCACGCTCATTTTTCTATTGTTTTATGAGGTAGAGTTGTGAGAAGGAGTCGAACTTTAGAGTAAAGAGTGGGGCGTTGAGGAAGGGACATCCTCTTTCATACACGGAATAATTTCCGTTCGTTTTAAGTTTTAATGTCACTCCTTGCTTCCAGTTAAAAAACTTGTTTTTTTTATTTTATTTAATAGTACAAGAATTGAACGGATATTTTTATTATCAGATGTTTAGTAGCGTATATAATAATAGTTAATTAATCATAAATTATGATAGATGGCTTCTAAAACGGAACTTTAGAGCTTGAACTCTCTACTGAACTTCTTAAACTTACTCACTAAAGCTAAACTTATAGTTACTACCAAAAAATTTCTTCTTCTTCATAGAAACAAGACACATACCCTTCTATTGTATTACGCCTTAAAGTTATATTGACATTATTATACAAAAACCGTTCGCTAAGATGTTCTGGTACTTATCTGTTATAGCACCTATGTTAAGTTCTTCACCCATTGACGCACTGTAGAACCGGTTTCTTCGTTGATTTCTTTCAGCTTAGCGTGAGACAAGACAAAAACAAGCGACAGAATAGATGGGGAATATACAATTTGGGCTACATATTTGAACATCTGGGGGATGGGGGTAAAATATTTGGACAGTGTGAAGTTAGAAAACAATTCTTACTTCATAATATGCAGAATAATTATACCTAACACATTTTGCATGCAGAACCACTACACTTACCCCCCCCCTAATGTCCAAATGTATAGTTTAAATTTGTTTCTAAAGTACTATATTTTCACCATATTTTGTGATATTTCATTAGGATTAGTCAGAGAAACAGATTCTACTTAGATGAAGAACCTAAAAAAGGCGCTATAACAGATAAGTACCCTTACAGCGAGGATCAGCCCGGCAATGTATGTTCAATCACACTTTAATCCTCAGGGTCTACACTGCCCTGCTCATCCTCCCTTTGAAAACAACTTAGATAATAGTTTTTGGCAATCATCTCGGAAGCTACAAAATGTCAGGTCAAAATGTTAGGTCAAAATGTTAGCTTCAAAATGTTAGGTCAGGTAAGTAATCCTTAGGTGTGACAGCAACGAAGTACTATTCTTGTGTGTAAACAAAGGTCAGTAGAAGTCATGTGCTTTTTACCTATTTTAGGCTTAAACTTGTTAACAAATGAGGGAAACAAACGACGTCTGTTACAAGCCCGTATACAGAGAAAGGGGGGGGGGAGTATCGGGTTTGAGCCCTTCCCCCGAAATTTTTATCTGATTTGTAAAAAAATAACAAAATGAATATAGACAAATTTTTCATGCGTTTTGTACAGTTTTTGTAGTCCTCCTCCCTTGGGATCCTAAATAAATGTTTAGTGATAACCTGTTAAGCAAGTCAAGTATGCAGGAATGAAGGGCTTCAGAGCCCACTCCCCCTTAAGTTAATGTATGTTTTTCATAAACCACCTGTTTTTGTTTCTTTTTAGGGGGGCCTAAGGCTTCAATATACAGATGGAGCTAGAAATTGTGCATGTAGCCCTAGTCCATAGCCCATTCATTTAACGCTTAACTGGCAGGATGGGTATCTCAGACCCAGCGCTAAGTTTTTTGTCCTTCTCGTATTACCAAGTTATGCTAGGAGACTGCTGTTTTGTGTATTCTTTGCACCACTTGAGTTCTAAACCTTGGGATACGAGCATCGCATGGTCACTTACAGGTGTGTAAATGCAGGGCTTTGAGGTCCGACAGACCCCACCCTGCAGTTTGTATAACTTTTTTGTGGCTTAGCAGAGAAATCAAATTTAGTTCTTACGAGCTTTTTAGAGAATAATTACTTTCATTTCAACTTATTCAAGCGTCTTATGTTCGAGAAGAAACGATTTTCGTTTTTACTGGACCATTTTAAGTTTAGTTCTTTGAGTTCTTTGGTTTTCAGAGCTGGAAAACATCATTTATAGCAAGAATCTGGTCTCCTGTGAAACAACTAACAAACCGGAGTAATGCTACAAACAAGCCGAAAACTTTTTACAGAGGAGGCACGAGACCCTGTAATCTTATCATACACTTTACAGGTATTAAAGGACACGTGAAAGAACAAAGATGTAGCAGCTCCCTGAAAAGGCGTGGGACATTTTCATTAGAGCCAAGATCTTTGCGAAGATCTTCCTTCATAAACATGCCAAGACTGACCGAGTACTTGAAACCAGTCAACGTCATAGAGATGTGAGACTTTTAGGGTCTTCTGCATCTCTCTAGAGTATTCGAGTCGGGCATTGAAGATTGCAAAGGTCTTTTTACAACCGATAGAACCGCGTAGGATATTTTCCATGCTACGATGAGCCTGAAGCGATTCCAGTATCTGAAAAACCGTCGTCGGTTTGATCATAGACTCAAATGTCCAGGTAGACCTTTCAAGTCATCGAGAGCTATCATGACCCTTGTTGATCACTTGAAGGGCTCGAGACCCAACTGCACCGCCGGCATCTGATTCACATCCATAAAGCTCATTGAAATACTAAGACCCATAAGACTAACTAATGTAGGCCCGGTGAAAAGAAACGAAAGAGCAAACCTTTTTTTCGTTGCTTGTCATCCAAGGGAGCCCAACTGGTCCATCTATAGATTTGGAGACCATATGAGCCCGGTAACGCATGTTCCAAACAAAAAAAAATATCCATTCTTTCTTCGTGGATCCACTTATCAGCAGCGATTGAACATGTAATTAGTTAATCAGAGATCATTAAGATCATTAACCTCATTAAGATCATTAAGATCATTAATTAGATCATTAAGACGAGCAACGTAGCAAAAATGGAGGGACTTTCTAGACCAAAAGTGGTTAACTTCGGACTTTCTAGACCAAAAGTGGTTAACTTTGGACTTTCTAGACCAAAAGTGGTTAACTTAAAAGACTAGCCGTCGCACGATGAGATGGACCAAGAGGGTGTGGCATGTGATCATGGACATATCTGGAGCCAATACTATTGTTATTTTGAGCTACTCAACACCCCAAGAAAAAGGCCCGACCCGAAGAAAATGCGGAGAGGGCTAGGACGATTTCTCATTGACCTGCAACTTAGGATCAGAGCAACCCTCTAAAGGATCCCACGACCACTGGGTAATTTGATGGACAAACACAGATGATTTTCAGCTTAGAATATCCTCCAGATACCTTCTTCAGGTTCCAATAACTATAAAGGTCGTTACATCATTTACCCCCTAAGCAAGGAGAGAAATTACTAGCATATTCGCAGTTTGTGCCAAAAAATGCGTGTATCCAACATGCCAAGTTCCTATGCCCCAATGGGAATAGAGGAATGATTTTTATGTTTTAGTGTTTCCAAGTGATATATCTGAATACGTTGTTAGTTGAATTGCAATAAATTGACAAAACTGTTTTTTTCGAATTTTTAAAAAGTGAGGTCTCTTAGACCGCACCCTGCAGCTAGTATAACTTTTATTCAACCTGTCAGTTAAGGGTTAAAATAGACAGAGCTGCGTTTACATTAGACCGAGATTTTGTATTTCGAACTTTCCTCTATTATCCTACATTGCCTAGAAAAAGCTTCCATTCTTGACAGCCAAATATGGCAAGATTATTACCCATTGACGAGAATAGCTGAATTCACCAAGATTAGTCAAACAAAGAACCAAAACTCACACACAATAATATTGCAATATTTTCTGTACATTATCTGGTATCTATTAAGGTGACAAATCTCAGCCCTGAAAGCAAAAAGCGAAACAGCTACACAATAGATTTTTTTTTCTTTTGCATATACTATAGCTTAAGATTAAAACATTTTCTTTTTCCATTTTCTGACGAACAAGTCTTAAGCAATTACTCCCATTCAACGCCCAGAGGATGTTTAAGTATATTCTTCAGAATTGTTTGATAGGCCTATGCCACACACGTGTGCAAGCGGTGGGAAAGCTCTTTTGGGCCCTCGCTTCTCCAGCAATTGCAAATTTTCTATGATTTTCCCTTCATTTCGCTATGTATTCGCACAAGTCCTATTCTTATTTTTACTTCCTTCATCCACAGAACGTGGCCTAGCCGTCTCAACCTTTCTATCGTTATAGCCTTAGAAAGCTGGATTGAAGCACATTTTTCGTACAGCCTACTGTTTGAAATACGGTCAGTCATCCGGGTACCCAGAACAATCCGCAGGCAATTTCTCTGGAAGACATCTAGTAAATTTTCATCTGCTTTTCGGAGCATATACGCTTCGGAGCCACATTTGACCACTGTCATCACTGTAGCTTCCAATATTCTAATCTTGGTTTGCAGGCTTATCTTCCTATTCTTCCAAACTTTTTTTAACTGCGAAAAAACACCCTGAGCCTTAGCTATTCTACTTTTTACATCTTCGCTGCTCCCTCCGTTTTTACTAATAATACTACCGATACGTTCGATTATTTAATAGTAACCGTTAAGGAGTCAGTATATTTAACTTTTATATTTAAAACAGCGAATAATAGTATTTAAGATATTGCTCAGTCAGATTCTCGATGAAGCAACGGTGCCATTTCTTCGCATGCTTTATCAATAGTTGGAAACTTGAATTCAAATCCAAATTCCAATGCTTTTTCAGGTACAACTTTCTGCCCTTCCAGCATCATTATAGCCCTGTCAGGGCCAAAAATAGTATTTACAGCAAACTCGGGCAAGGGAACAAAAGCAGGCCGCCACATGGCCCTTCCAAAACATTTGGAAAACTCAGCATTGGTTATTATATGCGGAGCAACTCCATTAATAACACCAGACACTTTATCATTTTCAATGGCATGCGTAAAGAGATTAACACAATCTTGAACGTGAATCCAAGGAAAATATTGTCGGCCTGAGCCAATGGGACCTCCTCCGCCGAGGTAGAAAACGGGATAAAGTTGCTTTATCATGCCGCCTTGCCGGCCAAGGACAACACCTAAAAGAGAAAACAATGACTTATATTTGTAGCTCAGCTACAATGAAATTCAGCATCTTCTAGCTCATATTCTAATTTTCAAGCTATCGTTTGAGCCTTTCAGAGGCCAATCTGATTAAGTCCACTTTTTTGCCCTTTTTGGGCTTCGCGCTGAAGCCGTCAATTGTCTTCTAACTTTATGATAAAAAACAAGCTTTTTAAGCTGAAAGTAAAGTACCTTGCTCTTCACGCTCAAGTTATTAGCCCCTTTCAAAAAGGTTCCTATTCTAATTAAACGACCCTTGTGTTTCAGGAGCAGTTCTTAAAAAATTGGGACAAACAGTTAAACTTTAGGAGCCTTTTTAAGAAGTTTTTGGGACAAACGAATCCTTCCATCTTATATAATTGGAGTCAGCTTAATAAGTTGATTCTTTTGGTGTATCTATTGAATATAAAAATTCCGTATTTTAGAGTTTCGGTTACTATTGGGCCGAGACGCTCCTTCTTATAGTTTGTTACCACGAACTGTTTGAGACAATCACAAGGGTAATTCACAAAGATTAATACCAAAATTGGTAATTAGTGTATCTTTTGCAAAAAAAAAAGTATTTCATTATCCAGATGGCCCCACAGCTGACCTGAAATAACTACCATACTGCTGACATCAAACACCCCTTAGCTCTTACAATTTCTGGCTTGGAATAATCTCTAACATATGGAAGTGCAACTACCGACCCTGTTCTTAGGAAACTCCTCAACTGTTTAGTTGTGTAATTTGTACTGTATTTGTACTATAACATGGACCAAATCGTTAATATAAAGGATCACGGAAGGCTAAAATGTCCATAAAACCACACCACAACCCATCACGGCAGTAAATGTGAAAGGTTTGACATGTAGAGAGAATGAATCGAGTGAGAGATGTTCATGGGCAACCCCCTAGAATTTCATGACTTAGCGCCACTTTTACATATTTTTCGAGGTAGAAAAAAAGTTTATGAGACGGTATGGGGTATGTAAATAAATGGGTACATTGACAAAAGGGGAGTGAGATATAACTATTTAGTGACAAATGTAGCTGTTGTAGAGATGGAGGTGAAAGGGTGGATATAAAGTGAGGGAGGCGATGATAAAACCCGTGGCGCCAATGGAAACTGGATGCAGGGATTGTGTATTTACAACAATCCATGACACTACTTAAAAGTAATAAGACATAATGTTATTGTGAACACAAATTAAATTATAGCGATTTAAAAAGAAATTAAAAGTCACAGCTTTTCAATAAATAAAACGTAAAGAATGATATTTAGCTTCCAAAGGAGGTGAAAATAACTCTTGTAAAAAGTAACAATCTATATGAACACCACAATGAATAATAAAGTAAAACTTATATCAATCGCCCCCCCCTTAAAAGCTAGATTGTCATTTATACTTCACTGAAAACAAGACTTATTTTGATTTTTTTTAAACAAAGTCTCCCGGGAAAATAAAATGTTTTCTTTAGTTTACTGGACAATCCGTTTAGTTACATTGTTCTAATGCGACACTATATACTTCATTATCCATTTCTTTCAGATATATTGAAATCCGATAGCCGAATAAAACAGATCAAAGACCTTTGCAATAACTGTATCCTCCTTGTCAACACCCCCCCCCCACAATTTAAGAATAAACACAGAATTCACTGCCATATCCACGTCATAACTTAGAGCAATTTTTCAAGACAGAGGGGGGGGGGATTGCTCAAAACCATGACAGATTGGCTCTTTTAGAATTTGCATTCCCTGGCACTTTAGCCCTCTTTGGGCCAAAAATGTAGATTTGTGACACAAAATGGCAAAGAACACCACTTTGCAACAACACAGCACTCGTACGGGATTCTGATTATTGGATAATTTTCTGGGCTTGGTTTGTTTTGATGGGCGTTTTCGGGCTGAAAAACCTCTTCCTAGCTAATTTATCTACTATGGGCTGCCTCCCCGTAGTAGCATAATATTTGTAGGCATGAATATATAATGAGTCGGAGGTAATAGGCTTGGGACTGTCTGTGCAGGATTTCGACTCTTGTTGATAGAAGAGCATCGCCAAGTGCTGAAAACCATGTTGTGACCAAGATGGGCCCAGGATTGCACAAAGCCTCCAACTTACTGGAGGTCCCAGGGACTTCTTGCTGTCCGGTTCTAAGCCGGCTTAAGCGCTTCGGTGTAGACTTGAGAAGATATGTTGGTCCCCATCCTGCACTGGTATCCGGGATCACTGCTTTTCTTGAGGCCAAAATAATTTCAAAGATTTAAAGAACATGAAAATTGGAACTTGGAATGTTACGACGTTAAAAAATGACTATCGCATCGACATTCTGACTGACGAATTCAGACGGTTTGAACTGGATTTATTAGGAGTTTCAGAAACTCATATCCAAGGGGTAGGAAGCATGAAATTAGGTGACATAGAATTTGTTTACTCAGGAAGGAAGGATGGGGTACATAGACAGGGAGTAGGGCTCATGATGAATAAGGAAGCTGCTAAGTCTTGTTTAGGCTGGGAAGGTATTAATAATAGAATACTAATTGCTCATTTTATGACTAAAAAGTTTAGGGTATCAGTTATAGTAGTATATGCCCCCATTGAACCAACTGATGGAGATACTAGTGACTCAGATGAATTTTACTTACACTTACAGGAGCAAATAGACAGGGTACCAGGTAGAAATATGGTGTTTTTGCTAGGAGATTTTAATGCCCAGGTTGGTAGAAATAGGGATAGATGGTATCCTAGCCTAGGTAATTTTGGTGTAGGAAAAGAAAACAGTAATGGCTATAGGCTTTTGCAATTTTGTAGGTATAACAACCTAGTTATAACCAATACGGTGTTTGGTCACAAAATGGCCCATAAGTTGACATGGTATTCACGTGATGGTAAGACAGCAAACCTTATTGATTATGTTATTGTAAACAGAAGACTAGCAGGATCAATACAAGATACTAGGGTGTATAGGAGTGCCGTTATTGATGTTAAAAGTAAAGATCACCATCTAGTAGTGTCTAAGGTTAATTTAAAGCTGAAATTTCGGAAGAGTAACTCCCTCCCGGGAAGTTATGATGTTGGTAGACTTCAGGATGAAAATTTGAGAAAAAAATTCCAGGAACAGTTGAGTACTAAACTTGAGGGTTTAAAATTTGACAATGTGGAAGATGGATGGAATAATTTCAGAAAAACAATTTGTGAAGTTGCTGATGGTGTCCTAGGGAAGAGTGCTAAGACAGCAACTAGGAATATTAGTGAAAAAGCTTTAGGTTTAATAGAGAGTAGAAGGGGTTTGTATAAGAATTATCTGAGCGATAGGTCGTATGAAAACAAAAGGAATGTAAAGAAAGTGGAGAAAGCATTAAAATATGAACTAAGGAGATGTGAAATGGAGGCGATGGATAAAATTGCTGAGGATCTGGAAGATGCGGCTAGACGGCATAATAGTAAAATATTATACTGGCATGTTAATAAATTGAAAGGGAGTAGCCGATCCGGACTAGTCCCAGTTAAAGATAGAAATGCGGTCACAATTAGTGATAAGGAAAAAGTTAAAGAAAGATGGGTGGAACATTTTGAGAATGTGCTAAACCGAGATACAGTTGCAGGAAAAGATATAGATGAAAACGAAAAAGTTTGCGATACCTTGGATGTGAAGGAAGATTTGTTTAGTGAGGAAGAATTAGCGACAGTACTAGAAGGATTAAAAAATAATAAGGCCCCAGGTGCTGATAGTATGATTAATGAGTTTCTTAAATATGGTGGCTCTGAGGTTAGGAATAAGCTACTGAAGATGAACATGATTTTTGAAAAAGGGGAAGTACCCAATGATTTTAGGAAAACTTTAATTAAACCACTGTATAAGAAAGGTGACAAGAGTGAATGTCGGAATTATCGAGGCATTAGTCTGGTCTCTGTAGGTAGCAAATTACTGAGTAATATGATACTTTTTAGACTGAGACATGCTGTAGACAAAGTTTTAAGGGAAGAACAATGCGGTTTTAGAAAAGGTAGAGGATGTGTCGACCATGTTTTCACTCTTAGGTTAATAATTGAGAAGTCCCTTCGTTGTCAAACACCTTTGGTCCTTAGTTTTATCGATTATGAGCAAGCTTTCGATTCTGTTGATAGAACAGCGTTAACAAAGGTCTTATCGTTATATGGTATACCAGAAAAATACATTAAAGTGATTTGCGCTATGTACGAGAATAATACTGCTGCGGTTAAGGTAGGAAATGAGGTTAGCAACTGGTTTTGTATTAAATCAGGAGTTAAGCAGGGTTGTGTTCTATCCCCCTTTATATGGATCATTTTGATGGACTTCGTATAAGGAGCACAGGAAAGGCAATTGGAGACCATGGAATCAAATGGGGAGGAAGAACGCTCCTGGACTTAGATTATGCTGATGATTTAAGCATATTAGATGAAAGTGTGAGCAAAATGAATGAATTTTTAGAGGTTTTACGAGTTCAGGGTGCTAAAATAGGCTTGAAAATTAATGTTAAGAAGACTAAGTCACTAAGGTTAGGAATAAGTGAAGATGAACAGGTGACCTTAGGTAACGAAAAGATTGATCAGGTTGGGAGCTTCAGTTACCTTGGTAGTATTATTAGTAAAGATGGTGGGAGCAGTGAAGATGTTAAAAGTAGAATAGCTAAAGCTCAGGGTGTTTTTTCACAGTTAAAAAAAGTTTGGAAGAATAGAAAGATAAGCCTACAAACCAAGATTAGAATATTGGAAGCTACAGTGATGACAGTGGTCAAATATGGCTCTGAAGCATGGACACTCCGAAAAGCAGATGAAAATTTACTAGATGTTTTCCAGAGAAATTGCCTACGGATTGTTCTGGGTACCCGGCTGACTGACCGTATTTCAAACAGTAGGTTGTACGAAAAGTGTGGTTCAATCTCGCTTTCTGGGGTTATAATGAAAGAAAGGTTGAGATGGCTAGGCCACGTTCTACGGATGAAGGATGACAGATTACCGAAGATTGTCCTTTTTGGCCAACCGTCTGGGGCTACACGGAAAGCAGGTCGTCCTTGTCTGGGTTGGGAGGATGTCATAAATAAGGATTTAAAGGAAATGGGAACTTCCTGGGAGGGTGTAAAGAGGGAGGCTTTAAATAGATTAGGTTGGAGGAGGAGCGTGCGTAGCTGTGTTGGCCTCAGGCGGCTTGGTGCTGCAGTGAGTTATTAGTAGTAGTAGTAGTATTAATTGCATATTCGATCTGTCGAAAGTTCAGGGGAGATGCAGCGTACATAAGCGCTGCATCAAATCGTATTGTACTGTGACAAGACCCAACATACCTCCAGAGTGTTTAAGAAACTCTTTCATGATTTTTGTTTCGTTTTTTGACAGACACAATTATAGGTCCTTACTTTCTTCAAGGGCTTCCAAATTAGCACGCGAAAGAAATAGCCTTCATTAAGGAAATGACCTCTCATGATCTGTATCTATACTGTCAAAAGCTTCTAGAGAAACCAGGTTGCAAGACATTCCCAGACAAGACATGTTTATTCCAGCAAAGGATCTGTATAGATAGATAGATCTGTATCTATACTGTCAAAAGCTTCTAGAGAAACCAGGTTGCAAGACATTCCCAGACAAGACATGTTTATTCCAGCAAAGGATCTGTATAGATAGATAGATCTGTATCTATACTGTCAAAAGCTTCTAGAGAAACCAGGTTGAAGACATTCCCAGACAAGACATGTTTATTCCAGCAAAGGACACAATAACTTCAAGTTGACAGAGTGATACGATTTTTGACCACAGGGAAACAAATAATTAGAGAGAAAATTTGTGTTATAATCAGGCATAATTCGACTTATCGTTCTTTTTACTGGTTTATATTTTCATATAGGCACCAATCAGGTTTTGAGTTGGCAGGGTTATTGGCTTCTCTTTCTAGAATTCGCGGAATAATTTAATTGGCTTACGAAAATGTCTCAGACGTAAACGAATGAACTTCCAACACCCCTCTTATCAAGAAACTATAGGAAAGTGTTGTCCGATAAGACTCCAACCAAATACTATAAATATATTTGACAGTAATAAGAACCGCTGTGAAATTACCGTTATTTTTATTGAGGAAACTGATGCTGCATCAAGTCTACTTTGCGACATACAAATAGACTATACACAAACGAAACGTACTAAAACAGTCTGCAAAGGATGAATGAAATTTATCAATTACCAATAGGGGGTAGCAGCACAAACTATTGATGCTTATACAGATTTCTCACTTCAATACCTTTACAAACCTCAAAAGCCCTCTGATCAGATGATTTGGCTTCTTAAAGGTTTGACAATATCTAATCATACTGAGCGGGAGGAGCGTTATCCAATCCAAGTGAGGGCGTAGCGGTATCCAATCCAATGACATTGCACGACTTTGCGTGGGCGGGCTAGTTTTGTTAGATAGAAAATGTAATTGAGGAACATTTTCACCCATATATTTTGCTAGTAGTGAAATATCTGATGAAAGCTAATAGATAATCTGTAGTAGCAGTTTATACTTTACATACTTCTGCAATTTTTTGGCTAAAAAAGACAGGATTCTCAAAGAAAAAAATGGACAGCTTTGAATGGAATGTGAAATTCCTACTTTTATCAGTCCAGGGTCAAAGACTGTCAAAACGTCCAAGATTCTGCGGTAGGATTTCTTATATTGCAGAACATAATTACTAAATAATGTCATCATTTTACAAGAGCCCAAATTACTATGTAAGGATTTACAATGGGAATATGGTAGCAAGAATTTTACTTGGCACATGAGATAGTAGTTTAAAGTGCAATAAGGAACATTTTTAGGCCCCAAAATATAATTTTCTGTGAAGTGGCCTTTACAACAGATCTTGAGTTGGGATTTTCAATAGGAAAACTTTTGAATATCACCACAGGTCAGAGAAACCACGTTTTTTGGGGAGTTTCAAGTTGTAATGTTTCGTAATATTTTTTTTTTTTTTTTTTTTGTAAAATAAATTAAAATTTTACAGCACACTTACTGTCAGAAAACGCTCAAAAGGACAGCGTTGAGAATTATAATACACATATACAATATAATATCAAATAGTTCGTGGTAAGGAACTGTAAGTAACGAGCGAAGTGGCTCAATAGTAACCAAAACTCTAAAAACAGAGTTTTGATAACAATACATAGATCAAAAGAATCGAAATTTTATGCTAATTCAAAATATGTTAAAATTCATTAAGTTTTATGTTACCTATAAAAATTATGAGCTTGAGAATATTTACCGAATTTAAAAAAAGGAGAGGAACATCCCGAAACGCCAATAGATCTTAATGAAAACCACACCATCAGATTCAGCATAACATTAGAATTCTAGTTTCAAGCTCCTGTATATAAAAATGTGGAATTTAGTTTTTTTTTGCTCGAAGAAATATCATGGATACGAGTCTTTTTCTTCCCCAGGGATGATCGTAACGAACCAGTGACCCTTAAAGATCGGAAGACGGAGATCAAAAGTTCTAGTGCCCATTCTAAGTGAACAAAAAATTGGAGGCACCAACACCCTCTTTTTCCCCAGTCATCTGATCGAAAATTTTGAGATAGGTATTTTGATCAGCATGGTTTGGAAGATCCAATATCTATGCCTTTGGGAATAATATGGCCCCCCTCGCTCCTCAGATTCCCCCAGGGAAAGTGCTATAAGTTTCAAAATTACACACTGTTTACGCATAACAATTGTTATTTGGAAGCAAAGACAGTTTTTGGTGTGTGAGGGGGGGAGGGGGATTTTCCACGGTGAGATTTTTGCGTGTGGAGGGACATTTCCTTGGATGTGCTTTCGAAAAAAAATTTACAATGGGGGTATTTACCAGAATTCCTATATGAAATTCTTTTGATTTGTCTTACATTGTCTTTGTCGAGTAGCATGTGAAGATTTTCCAGGGAAAATTTCAGTGGGGTTGGAATTATCTAGAGGATTTTCCATGGGAGGGGGGATCTAAAGTTTGACTTTTTGTCTCAATTTTTTTGAGAATGACTCCTAAAACAAAAGGGACGTTTAATTAAAATAAGAAGCTCTTTTAAAAGTTCTAAAATATTTTACTGTGAAGAGCGAAGTATTAAGGAGGGGGCAATCATCTCATATATATAATAATTTCTCGTAGTTTTAAGGTTTAATGTTTTCCCTTATTTTCAGGTGAAAAAATGTTTTTTTTTTTTTTTAATCTTACAAAGATCCAGAAATCTGTATCAGAGAAGTTTCCTGGGAATTGGCCGGGGCACTCAACAATGCTCCAAGGAATATGGAAGGGTTCAAGTCACGCTAAAGGATATTTTAAGGCCCCAAAATACATTCATCTATGGGATGAATCCTTAAAACGAAGCTTGTGTGTGTGCGGGGGGGGGGGAATATAATGACTTTTAAATCTCACGACGATTAGACTTTCCTTGTTTTGGCTTTTCAATTGCCAAATTTCGTACTGTTTTTTATTTTTATCTTACAATAGAATAGAATCATAAGATTTTAAACTATATACACTACAAAATAAAGTTAAAAATGACAGCGCCGCAAAACGCTAAAGACACTGCGGTAGGATTTTCCATCACATAGCACATATTTACTAAATAATGTCATCATCCTACAAGGACCCAAATATTTTATAAAATCGTCAAGTCACATTCTGACGTATTCTCACCATAGTGTCAACATGTTCAGTCTATTTGTGTGTGTGAACCTTAACAAGTTTTAACGCTTGACGGCTGGACTACAGTTTTCACAGTTTAGGCATGCGCAACCAAGTCATAAAAGTAAACACGAATTGAATATGAATTGAATGATATTTACAGAAGCCAAGTGGTTCAGTTTTAGGTAATGAAAACGCCACATATAGAAGAACAAGAAGCTAATTAGAATCTCAAAATAGACAAAGAGATGCTCACTTGGGACTGTTTGATACTTTGGTTCTGTTTTGCGTAGGCGTCAGCCGCAGGAAACTTGAAGGCAGTTTTAACATCGCTCTCTACTTTTACTTGAAAAAAAAAAAAAAAACGCTGATTCTTTTAAATTTAAATTCTATCCATTTACCATATTACCATAATCTAAATACAAGGAGAGCCCCCCTCCCTTTCCACCTTTTTGTAAGCAAGTATATGATCCCCGTTTCAAGACACGAGTTACCAGAAAGAGCCAACGGAAAATTTTAGCGAACCAAATGATAAAAATAATCAAAAAATAATACCTTATGAACATAAATAGACTTACAGAAAAAGCACCACACAACGCACTACAATTTTCAATGCTCTCCTTGCTCTCAATGCTCTTTGACTGCACATTAGAAATATTTCTGCAATGATTGGGCTCGATTCTGTCCTAACCGTCCGCATTAAATGCTTAGTTTAAATATTGTATTCCAAAGGAGGGGATGTTAGACATCAATTCCCCACTTCCCAGCAATCAAAAGGACCTATCACCAAAAGTGAGAAATTTGGCCCTAAAAAGCCACCTTTCGTGGATTCAGGCACCCACTCCCCCACAAAGAAAATCCAATGAGCCTCCGTCCTCCTCAAATAGCTGTTTACAGCAATGCAATAATGTAAAGCGGTTAATGAAATTTAATATACTGCTACTAACAACTCACCGCAGCGCCAAGCCGCCTGAGGCCAAAACAGCTACGCACGCTTCTTCTCCGTCCCAATCTATTCAAAGCTTTGCTCTTTACACCCTCCCGGAAAGTTCCCACTTCCTTCAAATCTTTCTTTATGAAATGCTCCCAACCCAGAAGGGGTCGACCTGCTTTCAGTTTACCCCTAGACGGTTGGCCAAGAAAAGGACAATCTTCAACATATCTGTCATCTTTCATCCGCAGAACGTGCCCTAGCCATTTCAACCTTCTTTCATTATAGCCCTGAAAAGCGGGATGGAACCACATTTTTCGTACAGCCTACTGTTTGAAATACGGTCAGTCAGCCGGGTACCTGGAGCAATCTGTAGGCAATTTCTCTGGAAAACATCTAGCAAATCTTCATCCGCTTTTCAGAGCACCTGTGCTTCAGAGCCATATTTGACCACTGTCATCACTGTAGCTTCCAATATTCTAATCTTGCTTTGTAGACTTATCTACCTATTCTTCCAAACTTTTTTTTAACTGTGAAAAAAAAAACACCCTAAGCGTTGGCTATTCTACTTTTAACATATTCACTGCTCCCACCGTATTTACTAAAAATACTACCAAGGTAAGTGAAGCTACCCACCTTATCAATGTTTTCTTTACCCAACGCCACCTTTTCATCTTCACTTATTCCTAGCCTTGGCGACTTAGTATTCTTAACATTAATTTTAAAACCTATTCTAGAACCCTGAACTCCTAAAAGCTCTAAAAGTTCATTTTGCTCACACTTTCATCTAGGATGCTTAATTCATCAGCATAATCTAAGTCCAGGAGATATTGCCCTCCCCATTTGATTCCATGGTCTCCCATTGCCTTTCCTTTGCTGCTTAAGACAAAGTCCAACAAAATGATCCATATAAAGGGGGATAGAAGACAACCCTGCTTAGCTCCTGCTTTAACACAAAACCAGCTGCTAACCTCATTTCCTACCTTAACCGCAGCAGTCTTATTCTCGTACATACCACTGATCACTAATGTATTTGATTGGTATACCATATAAAAACAGAATACAAAAACAACACACAAAAACAGAATTCAGTGCTTTGCTACGGTAAGACCTTAAACTAATAGGCTTGTAAACAACCTGTCAAAAATTCTAAACCGATGGACAATCTCAGCATTCTGGCCTTGATCGGGACATTTTTTTTTTGCGGTAAACAATGGCGGAAATTGACACTTCTCTTTCACGTCACGATCTCTTTCTTTATCTACAAAGGGCACTAGAACTTGTATTTTACGCTTGAATGAGTCCTCCTCTGATACTCTACGACCGAAAACTTAAACATGATCATCCCTGGGGAAAAAAACAAACAAATAAACATTCATCCACAACCAAATTTCTCGGAAAAAATACAAATTTTCTGTTTTTGCATGTACAAGCTTGAAACCTACGCAATAGGATTCTTGGATATGCTGAACATGGCGGTGGAATTTCCATCGATATCATATCTCTTTTAGGCTGTGCTCCCCCTTTTCCTTAAATTAAGAAATTTTTTTTCAGACTCGTAACTTTATATGAGCAATTCTAAATAAAGAACTTATATATTTGTAATGATCGTAAAAGGAGAGCCTTTTAATACATTTATTTCAGGAGTCTTACACATTTATACATTTATTTTGCTAAAACAAACAGAGAAAAAAATCTCAAGATGAAGGAAACAAAATCGGGACTACGGCGAGTAGAAGGAAAAGACAAACTAAAACGTCGCGGATGTTTCGCCTGTGTAAAACAAGGCACCTTCAACGCTATAAACAAAGATAACATCTAAAATAATTTAAAACTCAATATTAAGTAAAATCTAAAACCAAGAA
This sequence comes from Artemia franciscana, assembly GCF_032884065.1. Lineage (NCBI taxonomy): Eukaryota > Metazoa > Arthropoda > Branchiopoda > Anostraca > Artemiidae > Artemia > Artemia franciscana. The sequence continues at coordinate 46,499,008 of NC_088871.1, read as the reverse complement.
ATAAAAAAATATATGGAATTAATGCTGCTTTGATTGAGCACCAGAGAAGCTAAACAGAGGTACTTCAATGAGAACTCTGGGCCGCTTCATCAGGCCAGGATTTACCAGCAGACCCGGCCAAGGTTTGCACAATGACAGGGGGCGCAATAAATTATCACTGAGTGATTTTTTTCTTAACAAAACTGGACTGAAGTGATTTATCGTCAAAGTGGCAGGTGCACTCCGCCGTCACACTGCCAATTCACAAAAAGTGATTTGAAAACGGCACAGGAATTTCTTGGCACTTACAAACTGCCAGATGTCTCCCAAGAATGGCAGCTGAGAGTCCGGTATCACCTCTCTCTTTTATTATTAAAATGGCTTAAAACCCTATTAGAAACGGCTGAAAATTGAATAAAACAAGATGTAAAGTGGGGAACGAGTAACAAAGAACTGACAAGTCAGAAGCTCAGTTCAAATGAGCAAAGCGGTGGCGAAGATGGTCATCGGTCTGACACACACCTTGGGGATCTAGTAAGTTCAAACGCCAACTGAACTTGTAATAGGTCATGGGTTCGAATCCCATTGGTGATATAATCTTTCTTATTTTAATAATACAAGTACGAATCTAAAGCCACTACACTTGAATCAAAACTCCTGCGCTGGAAAACTCCCTTGAAGTTTACGAAAAATGTAGCTTGTTTTCCCAAGACCTTATGGCAACTTAATTTTGGACGTCCTATTGATCCTCTTCCCTCTTACGAAATGATATTTAGATTGCATTCTTGATACCCGACCTTTGTTCACCTAGCGACACATCTAACCCTTTTAAGTCCCTCTTTCACTAAGTTTGATGCAAAAAGGGTTCATTTTGCTGTCTACTATTCTTCCCAAAAAAACCAGCTAGCGAGATGGGCACAAACACATGTATTTATTTCAACGGTAGTCTCTTGGTGAAAGGGGGTAGGCCAAAAAGTCTAAATAATAAGAAACAGAGAAAATGCACAAAAAACATGCGAAAAGTCAGAAGACTTTGATGGTGAGATCCGGGTCACCAAATCTCCCCTGCGTGAGTGCCAAAAACTGTCAGAAAAGAACATCAATATGAGGCAAATATCGATATTATATCGGTATCACGATATATCGGTATCGATATATCGGCAAATATCGGTATCACGCAACACTATAAGACACTCCTCTTCAACTATTCTGACATTCCCTAAGCCGTGGAGGGTGGACGGATGAGGAGGTGGTAGGCTGCCATCGGAAGTTCCCATTACACATCCTTATTAATGCCCTAGCCCTAGGAATAATTAGTGCCCAAAAAATTTTTCTAGGGACAAGAAAGTACAATTAAAAAAAACTGATCGTTTTGCCACTCAGCTTAACTTCTTTTAAGGGAAAGCGAGTCTATTGGGTATATTTTAGGGGAGGGCTTTTAGACCCAAATTACGGTTTGTGATGTACCATGGACGGATAACGGTTAAAAGAATTTTAGAAGAAGCCTTCTTGTTCGGCTTAGTCCCTATCATGTCTCTTCCTAGCATTGGGGAATAAATACTTGAAGCTCCTTCAGACGAATTTATTACCTCTCACAATTTTTGAACTCCAAATAGGTTTGGTCCTGAAAAATTGTGAGTCGGTTTCACAAGTCCAGCATAGATAAACAGACTCACCAGATCTTATGATCACGTTTCGAACTCCAGACTCAGGAGGCAATTGAGCGGCACTTTCCCAATCTTTTGCCAGTTCTGCAATAAAATTACCAGAGCCTCCACTTGATGCCTCAGTATACACCGTAGTTTCTGAAGGTGGATAGAAACCTAAAAACAAATTGTTTGCTTTCGTTAAATCCACA